>NW_006921653.1:9943049-9943819 GCF_000298275.1 Orycteropus afer afer
AAACTATCCCTATTTGCTGATGATATGATCCTATACCTAGAAAACCCAAGAGACTCAGTCAAAAATATACTGGAACTAATTGAGAGACTTAACATCGTGGCAGGATATAAGATCAACACCCAAAAACCAGTTGGATTCCTCTACACCAGTAAAGAGATTGCTGAAAAAGAAATAAGGAAATCAAAACCATTTATAATAGCTATGAGAAAAATAGAATACTTGGGAATAAATCTTAAAAAGGACACAAAAGACCTGTACAAAGAAAACTATAAAAATACTACTGCAAGAAACCGTAAGAGATCTACATAAATGGAAGAACATCCCAGGCTCGTGGATAAGAAGATTGAACATTGTGAAAATATCAGTTCTACCCAAAGCAATCTATACATTCAATGCAATCCCAATCCAGACTATCCACATTTTTTAATGACATGGAAAAACCAATCACTAATTTTATATGGAAAGGAGAGACCTCAGATAAGCAAAGCACTACTGAAGAAGAACAAAGTAGGAGTTCTCACACTGCCAGATCTCAAAACCTACTGTAAAGCCACAGTAGTCAAAACTGCCTGGTATTGGTATAATGACAGACACATAGATCATTGGAATAGAATTGAGAACCCAGAAATAGATCCATCAACCTATGGTCAGCTGATCTTTGACAAAGGGCTGAAGTCCATTAAATGGGGAAGAGAATGTTTGTTTAATAAATGGTGCTGGCAAAACTGGAGATCCATTTCCAGAAAAATGAAACAAGATCTGTACCTCAC
>NW_006921653.1:9943919-9951936 GCF_000298275.1 Orycteropus afer afer
TTTGTTTAATAAATGGTGCTGGCAAAACTGGAGATCCATTTCCAGAAAAATGAAACAAGATCTGTACCTCACACCATACACAAAAACTAAAATCTGGATCAAAGACTGAAATGTGAAACCTAAAACTATAGAGTTCCACAAATGCACAAACAGCAGAAAAGAAACTAGATGAATGGAACCTTCTCAAAATTAAATTTTTATGTGCTTCCAAAGACTTCTCCAAAAGGGTCAAAAGAGAACCTACAGATTGGGAAAAAATATTTGGCAATGACATATGTGACAAGGGACTTATCTTTAGAGTTTATAGAAAACTCCAACATCTCAATAACTAAAAGACAAATAACCCAATTAAAAAATGGGCAGAAGACACGAATAAACACTTTGCCAAGAAGGATGTTCAGGTGACCAACAAACATTTGAAGAAATGCTCATGATCATTAGCCATTAGAGAGGTGCAAATCAAAACAATGAGATACCATCTTGCTCCAGCACTAGGAACAAAGTTCAACAAGACAGAAAATAACATATGCAATTTGTTATTTTCTATAGGATGTGGAGAGATTGGGACTCTCTGACACTACTGGTGGGACTGTAAAACGGTACAACCATTGTGGAAAGCAGTATGGTGATTCCTTAAAAAGTTGGAATTAGAAACACTATTTGACCAGCCATTCCATTACTAGGTATATACCCTAAAGAAGTGAGAGCCATGGCAAGAACAGACATATGCACACCCATGTTCATTGCAGCACTATTTACAATAGCAAAAAGATGGAAACTACCCAGGTGTCCATCAACTGAGTAATGGATAACCAAACTATGGCACATACACACAATGGAATACTATGCAACACTAAAGAATAATGTAGAATCTGCAAAACACCGCATAACATGAATGAACTTGGAGGACATTATGCTGAGTGAAATAAGTCAATCACAGAAGGACAAATATTGTATTAATCTGTTATTGTAAAAGTCAAGGAAAGGTTTATCTATGAAAGGAAATTGTTGGTTATCAGGGGTGAGAGAGGAGAGAGGGGAACACTGTTATATAGGTAGAGATAAGTATTGATTTGGGTGAAGAGAAAGGCAGATGTGAGTGATCAACATGGTAGCACTGAGGAAGAGGAAGACAGAGAGAGGTACATGGGAGGTAGAGACAACAAAAAGAAACCCTTTTGTACATACAGTACTGTGTTTCAGTGAAGGCAGACATGGGTATACAGGTGGATAGATGGGTGGACAGGCTGAACTATTAGGTATGTCTATGAAGTGGGGAGTGTACCCAAGACCATGTATAGGATTGGCAGACAATGGTCTTATAAGTGTATTTGTATGATCTGAATTCCCAGGTGTAGTACAGTTGACAAGGGACAAGGTTGTAGTCATTTCTTGGTCACAGCCAGCTACCCAGAGGGAGTGAATAGTTGAACCTGTGGGCTCTGGACCATAGTTCCAGGGGACATCAAGCTCAGTTGGCATAACATAGTACACAAAACATTGTTCCACATCCTACTTTGGCAAGTAGCGACTGGGATCTGAAAAGCTTGCAAACAGCCATCTAGATGCAACGATGGGTCTCTCCTCATCTAGAGCAAAGAAGAATGAAGAAAACCAAAGATTCATGGAAACAATTAGTCCTAGCAACTGGTACACCATGCGATCTGCAGCCTATATGACTATGAGACCAGAAGAACTGTCAACCACTTGGAGGGGGATCTATGTAGGAGATCCTGGATAGAGAGGGAGAACAATGTGGAACAAAACTCAAAATCATTTGGGAAAAATAAAAGGGAGGGGGACCAGGTTTGCTGGTCCGATAGAGCCTGTTGGAAGCACTAAGACTATGGACCCTAACTGCCCATCAGGTCTGGAATTGAACCCACATCTGTGGCTTCCAGCCAAACAAAAGACAGGCATAGGAGATGAACATTTACCTGAGGTAGATACACTCCTTGGAGAGAACAATCACGGGAGAAAGAAGGGCTGTTAATGCACAGGGGGCAGGAATGCATGGAGTGATGAACACAGGGAAGAGGTGACTGTTGGGAGGAAGTGGGAGGGGAGCTGTTGCATTGTGGTGAATTGTGGCCAATGTCATGAGACAAAGTGTATGGGAACTGCTGTTTGGAAAGTGAATTTGCTCTGTAAATTCTCACCCAAATCACAATATAAATAAATAAAAGCATCAACTCTGTTTCTGTCTTCCCTATTCATTGTCCTGCTTTCACATGCATATGAGACAATTGAGAACACCATGGCTTAGGTTAGGTGCACCTTAATCTTCAGAGAAACATCTTTGCTCTTCAGCACTTTAAAGAGGTCTTTTGAAGCAGATTTGTCCAGTGCAATATATAGTCTGATGTCTTGAATGCTACTTACATGGGTGTTGATTGTACAAGCAAGTAATATAAAATCTTTTACAATTTCAATCTTTTCTCCGTTTATCTTGATGCTGCTTAGTAGTGCCGTTGTGAGGATTTTCATTTTCTTTAAGTTGAAATATAATCCATACTGAAAGGTATAGTCTTTAATCCTCATCAGTAACTGCTTCAAGTCATCTTTACTTTCAGCAAGCAATGTTGTGTCATCTGCATATCACAGGTTAATGAGTCTTCCTCCAATCTTGATGCCAAGGTTCTCAGATTATTTGTTCAGCATACAGATTGAATAAGGATAGTGAAAGGATACAGCTCTGATACACTCCCTTCTTGATTTTAAACCACATAGTATCCCCTTGTTCTGTTTGAACGACAGCTTCCTGGTCTGTGCACAGATTCTTCATGAGCACACTTAAATGTTCTGGAATTCTCATTCTTCTCAATGTTATCTATAATTTGTTATGATCCACACAGTCAAATGCTTTTGCCTAGTCAATAAAGCACAAGTAAACAGCTTTCTGGTATTCTTGCTTTCAGCCAAGATCCATCTGACATCAGCAATAATATGCTTCATTCCACCTCATCTTCAGAATCCAGCTTGCATTTCTGGAAGTTCTCTGTCAATATACTGTTACAACTATCTTTGAATTATCTTCAGCAAGATTTTACTTGCATGTGATATTAATGATATTGTTTGATAACTTCCACATTCTGTTAGGTTACTTTTTTTTGGAATGGGTACAAACATGGACCTCTTGCAGGCAGTTGGCCAGATAGCTGTCTTCCAAATTTCTTGGCATAGACGAGTAAGTGCCTCCAACATGGCATCATTTTGTTTAAACATATCAGTGGATAGTCCATCCATTCCCAGAGCCTTGTTTTTCACCAATTCCCTCAGTGCAGGTTTGACTTCTTCCTTCGATACCATCAGTTCTTGATCATATGCCACCTCCTGAAATAGATGAACATTGACCAATTTTTTTTGTACAGTGATCCTGTGTATTCCTCCCATCTTCTTTTGATGTTTCCTGCATCATTCAGTATTTTGCCCATAGAATCTTTCAATATTAAAACCCAAGGCAGGCATCTCCATAGTGGGTGCATCACCCTGGGTTGAGTGGTTGTGATGCACAACCCAGGGTGATGCACCCATATAGTCTATGGAGATGCATCCCTTGGAGCAATCGACCACAGGGCACCAGAGGGCCAACATTTGCACAGAGGAAATGCAGGACACAAAGGAGTGCATAACTATGAGTGGCATGGGGGGGGTGGTTAGTGGAAGGGTTGCAGATGGTAATTGGGTAGTGAAACCAAATGTACATGAAATGCTGAATGTAAAACAAACTCTGTAAATTTGCACCTAAAGCACAATTTAAAGAAAAAAAATCAAGGCTTGCATTTTTTTCTATAGTTCTCTCAGCTTCAGAAATGTCAAGTGTGTTCTCTTTTTGCTTTCTAATGTGGAGTTAGTTTGCACATTTCATTATAATAATTGACTTTGTCTTCTCAAAGCTATTCTTTGAAATCTTCCATTCAGCTCTATTATCTTCTCATTTCTTCCATTTACTTTAGCTACTCTCCATTCAAGACCAAATTTCAGAGTCTCTTCTGACATCCATTGTGGTCTTTTCTTCCCTTCCTGTCTTTTAATGACCTTTTGCTTTTATCACATATGATATTCTTGATGTCATCCCACAATTTGTCTTGTTTTTGGTCATTGGTGTTCAATGTGTCAAAGCTATTATTTAAATTGTCTCTAAATTCAGGGGGGATATAATCAAGGTCACATTTTGGCTCTTGAGGACTTCTTTTAATTTTCTTCAGCTTCAGCTTGAACTTGAATATAAGCAGTTGCTGGTCTGTTCCACAGTCAGCTCCTGGCCTTGTTCTGGCTGAAGATATTGAGTTTCTCCACCACCTCTTTCCACAGATGTAATCAGTCTGATTCCTGTGAACTCCATCTGGTGAAGTCCACGTCTATAGCTGCCGGTTATGTTGTTGAAAAAAGATATTTTCACTGAATAAGTTGTTGGTCTTGCAAAATTCTATCATGCTATCTCCAGCATTATTTCTATCTCCAGGGCCATATTTTCCAACAGGCTGGTGATTTTCTTGTGTTTCCAACTTTTGCATTCCAGTCACCACTAATAATCAACACATCTTGATTGCCTGATTGGTCAATTTCAGACTACAGAAGTTGTTAAAAAAAAAATCTTCAATTTCTTCATCTTTGGCTTTGGTGATTCATGTGTAAATTTGAATACTAGTATTAACTAGTCTTCCTTGTAGACATATGGATATTATCCTATCACTGACAGCCTGTACTTTAGGATAAGTCTTGAAACATTTTTTATGACAATGAATGCCATGACATTCCTTTTTAATTTGTCATTCTCAGCATAGTAGACCATATAATTGTCTGATTCACAATGGCCTAAACGAGTCCATTTCTGCTCACTAACACCTAGAATATCGATCTCTATGTATTCCATCTCATTTTTTACAATTTCCAACTTTTCTAGATTCATACTTTATACATTCCATGGATTGTTATTATTATTATATATTATTATTAATGGATGTTTGAAGCTGTTTCTTCCCATTTTGAGTCATGCCACATCAGCACATGGAGGTCCCAAAAGCTTCATTCCATCCACATCTTTAAGGTCAACTCTACCTTGAAGAGGAGTGTCTCCCTCAGTCATATTTTGAGTGCCTTCCTACCTGAGTGGCTTTCAGCACTATATTAGACAATGTTTCAGGGCTATTCATAAAATTTTCCAGTAATATATCAGACAGTGATTTACTACTATTCATAAGGTTCTCACAGGCCAATTCTTTGAGAACTGGATGGCCCCATCCTTTTTCTGAGTCTGTCTTAGTCTGGAAGCTCTGCTGAAACCTGTCCACCATGAGGGACCCAGCTGGTATTTGAAATACCAGTGGCATAGCCTCCAGACTCACAGCAACATGCAAGCCACCACAGTATAACAAACTGATGAGTGCTTTACCATTACTAATTAGTACCACTTGACTATACCTGCTTACCCCCAAAATATGATAAGATATAAAGAGAATCAAAAGAAATTCTTCCTCCAAAAAAAGTAGTATATCTTGTCTTAGAGTTGAGGAGTTTATTTTAAGTTTTCCGTTATCAGCTACCACAAAATACTTAACAAAATTTTATTTGAGGGTAAAATAAACTAAAGGGAGTCCAAACTGAGAGATTCTGAATAAAAATTCTAGGATGATTCAACATACCATTGAGTTTTTTCAGTCCTCATGTCAGGTTGAAATTTATGCATCAGTTTTGTCACAGTGGTAAGAAATTGTTCCCAAACATCATGCTCTGATGTTGAAGAATAAATGTGAGAATTTTCCAGAATGTCATATGACACAGCCAGAGCTGCTGCCTGCCTGGAAGTGAATTTGAGTGGTTAGAAATTGAGGCCCATTTGTAGGTATCAGGCATGTCATCTGAGTGCCTATTGGGGTGGGAGAGTTCTATGACCATTGCAGACCCCACAAGAGACAGGGCCCTGACACAGGAGTAGTGTTTTTTTAGTGCCTTGACTTAACTCACTCAATTTGGGGTAAGTTGTAGCAATAAAGCCACTGAGGAAATGTAATGTTTTAAAGGTACTGATCTGGGGGAGGTCCTGGCAAGATGGCAGACTAGACAGAAAGACTGCACAGACCCTCTTCAACAAAGAAAAGGGAAACCAATTAACACAGACACAGAAAATAATCTTGGAGCCCTGAGCCTTGAAGGAATGTATATAGAAGTGGACTAAACCCCAACTAGCAAAAGAATTTGCATGAAAATAACAAAAAAGGAGACAGAGAGAGCTACGGTCTGGCAGCAATCCTGAGCAATCCTGACGGCACAGACAGTTTGGAGATTCCTGAGTGGTGGTAGGAATTAACCTAAAAATCAGCCCTTCTAGCCAGGGACTGCACAGAGGACTGCTCTGGTGGCTGGGGAATAAACAGAGAAGTTGAAGAGAAAGGCAGGTTGAGCTGTGGACTTTTGTCGGTCCGGAGAGTGCTGCCATTTTGAAGGTTTAAAAGCAGCTTGACCATTTTGGATATTTAAAGAGACAGTGTTCTTGCAGATTCCTGGGACTTAAGAACATGTTTTGCTTTCCAGCAACCCCAAGGACACTCCAGACCTGCAAGACTGAAAATGTACACATTCCTTTTGTTACCGCTTGGTGAATGGAGGTGTGGCCATCCCCCACTCCCACCTACCTTCTGAGCCCACAGGAACTCCATCACAGTCTGTGGCTCAGACGGAGGCTGGGTGCCCTGTCCTGTCCTCCATTGATTTTTTTTTTCTCTTTTTTTATTTTTTTTCTTTTTCACTTTCTTTTTTCTGGTGATTAGTTTGTTTGTATTTGTCTGTTTTAAAACAACTATTATTATTAATGCTTTTGTCCTTTTTACTATTATTCTTAATCTTCCCCTCCCAGGTCCTAGTTTTCAGCATTTTTTCTTTTCCCTGTTCCTGGTTGAAATTTATTTTTCTTTTTTTAAATTTAAGTGGTTTTATTTCTCCTCCTCCCTTTTTTCTCATGGTTAACCCAGATATTGCAGGTTTTCTTGTTTTTCCTTCTTCTTTTTCCCTTTTTTCTTTTTCTTTTTTTTTTTTTTGGTTACTGTTCCTGTGTGATTACATGGTGTGTTTTTTATACATGTGCTTTTAGCTTTTTTATGGTTATTCAATTGTAATTTGTGTCTAACTGAGTGGGAGACAACAACAGTCCTCATAAGACACAACTACACCAACACCTCCTGCAATTTCACTTACTAAGCAACAGCCACTACCTCCTTCTCCACCAACGGGCCAATTATAAAAAACCACCAAGAAGAGCCTGAACCACCCTTGGCTGCTCTTCACAAAGAGTTAACAGAGATCTAAATACAACAACATCACGATGCCTCGGAAACAACAGACCATCACGGTCCACACAAAGAAGCAGGATAAAGTGGTAGAAACAAGGAAGCAGGATACAGACCCAGAACACATCCCTGAGGAAGAAGCAGCATTGGAACTCTATGATAAGGAATTCAAAAGAATTATCTTTAGGTATCTTCAAAGGATTGAGAGACAGAACAAAGAAAACACAGAAAAAACCCTAGAAGAATTGTGGAAGAAAATACAGGAACAAAATGACAACAGAAATGAAAAATTAGAAACGATTCTAAATTTACAGACAGAGATCCAGAAGATTAATATGAAAATGTCAGAAATAGGTAACACATTGGAAGGGCAAAGGAGTACAATTGATGCAATGGAAGACAGAATAATCAGATTGAAGACAAATACCTGAATACTTCTTTGGAAAGGGATCAATCAGAAAAAAAATCAAAACAAATTTAAGAAAGCCTAAGGTTCATGTGGATTACCATCAAAAGGAGTAACTTATGTGTCATTGGAATTCCAGAACAGGAAGAGAAAAACAAAACCACTGAGAAAATTGTCCAAGATTTGCTAGAAGAGAACTTCCCTGATATGATGAAAGATGAGAATATATTCATTCAGGAAGTCCAACGAACCCTAAACAGGATAGACCCCAAAAGAAAATCACCAAGACACATCATCATCAAACTCATCAAAACCAAAGACAAAG
>NW_006921653.1:9952441-9959434 GCF_000298275.1 Orycteropus afer afer
CTATAAACAAAAAGAGGGAAAAGACTGTGTAGTTACAGAACTTCTAAATGGTGAGGAAGTTAAGAGAGTTGCAAGACAGAATGGACTGTTCTAAACTCGGGGAGAAAGTTGTAAATCATAGGGTAACCTCAAAGAAAAATGATAAAGATATTGATTTGTTCATAAAACAACTTACCTGTTAAGTATAGACATTATCAGCTTTCCATTAGGAAAGTGGAATCTACTGAGCCATAAATAGCAGAGATCCTTTAGGAACTTTTTATAGATGAGGGTCATGTTGACAATTAGCCAGACTGCCAGCATGTTGGATATCTATAAAATTTCATCCATATTCTGGTCCATAGTTCTACATTTTAGCTTTTGCAATGCTGCAGATTTCTCACAGGATTGTCATCTGATGTCTAAAGTCACCATATCTAGTTTGCAAATAAAGTTTGGATCCGAATCTGCTATTCTTTCTTATGGTATTCATCTATCAGTTTGAAAGAAGAATTGCAGAAGAGAACTGGATAAAGAGGGTTGAAAACCTTAAATTAGATAGGACACAGGTTAATTGTTTAGTCTCTCTTCTCATTAAATGTACCAAGGAGTAAACATTAAGAAGCCTTTCCCCTTGCCCCTCTCCCCTTTTGTTCTGGTTACCTAGTATCGCTCTGACAAGAAATATACCACAAATGTGATGGCCTTAACAAACAGGATTTTATTCTCATACAGTTCAAGAGGTTAGAAGTCTGAGTTCAAAGTGCCAGACTCTAGGAGCTGGGTGAAAGCCCCTGAAACTTGGGGTTCAGCTGTGCCTCCTGCTCCTGGCTCACTGGAGCTAGAGGCTTTTCTTCACTCAGACAACTGCTGGAGGCTTTTCTTCACTCAGACAGCTGCTGGCTGCTGAGAGTGACAAACCCAAGGTTGACAAGTAAAAAGATACAGTCCTGATGTTACAAAACCACATGGCAGACCATTAATTTAAGTCCACTGTAAGTCCCAAGGTCAGCAGAGCATGGTAGGCTGCTGAACAATGGCACGGCTACATGCACGGCCCCAGCTTGCCATAAGCTAAAGACCATTCCCAAAGCTGTTTCTTATATACAGGAAGCAGACCACATACCCAAAGGTGGCTACTCATCCGGTTACAGTAGATTCCACCATGAAGTCGACTGCCATTCTCATCATGGGGAATACTACATCCAGCAGCCCAGCCACTCAACCAGGCCCAGCCAAGCTGACACACAAACTTAACTACCACACCTGTACTTTGAATATTTGTTGTTGTTTTGTTGTTATGTGCCATCGAGTTGGCCCAACTCATAGCAACCCCTCCTTGTGTTTCCAAGGCAGTATCACTACAGAAGTAGATTGTTCCATCTTCCTTCTAAGGAGTGGCCCACTTTGAATATTTGATGAACATAAATTCTGAGAAACTTAAAGATGGTATTTTATTATTAAAATTAATTTAATAATTGGGTACAGACAACTACAATGTGTCTAGAAATTTTCTAGTTATTATGCAAGAAATGAAACACAAAGTGAGGTCTTATAATCACATTAGAGAATCAGAATACGCATGCACAATGAAAAAATTCATTTGTGGGGAATCCCCTATTTTGTGTAGTCTTTAAGGTAGTGGCTACCTGCCTTCCAAGGAAAGAAAATGTTCTTCCTGGCCCTAACTTGCCAGTGATTGTACATGTGACTTATGTTACCTGATCAGAAACACTATCTCATGCCCTAGGACTTCAAATCTTTATCAAGTAATGTAACAATAGGAGATTGTTGGAGTTCAAATTTTACTGCAACATAGTGAGAGTATGGAAAGGACAATACCTCTGGTTTAATATTTGCTATGTTGAAAGATACCTAACACTTTTTTCTCATTTACTTTCTAGCCAGGTCTTCAACCTTTTCATGGTCTTATGAATCTCTCATTTTTGTCTAGACAGACAGACTCAATTCTATTTCTGGCAACCGAGAACTTTATAATCCCTAAAGTGTAGAGAAGATTGGACATCATGTATCATACCTAGAATTGATGTTATTGTAAATAAAATCAAGAGACTATCATTGTGAAAATGATTCTTGGCAAAGTCTTCATTGAGGAATAAAACTTGTGGTGACCCTTAAGAACTAGATCAGAATTAAATTAGTCCAGGAAAGGAAGAAGGGGGAGAATTTTAGAGAGACCATTATCAGGTGAATATGGAGGTACAGATGTACATAGTATGTATTGGGGAGTGAAACAAACAAATCGTGGTAAAAAGTCATAAGGGCTAAGATATTTAATGGTTATGGAAATGTCCCCTTTTAGAAACTTTGTCAAAACAAGGATAGGGAATTTGAACTTCAATGGAAGGACAAAGGGGATTATGAATAGGAATTAATATCCTGAACATGAAATCATAAAAAAGATAATGCCCTGCTGAAGAATTACACTGAACATTATTTAAGCCATTAACAGTTATTTAACCTGTGCATTCTTGTTATTAATCCTTTCTGTAGCATATCCTATCAGTTGATTTGCTGAATCTTTTCCAACCTTCTTCTAATGTATCTTCATTAACTACAGAAGCTGGAGTATGGACTTGGCTTTCCAGATGTGATGTTCTGTCATCATGTGTACTCATGCAAAAATTAGAATTTAGGTCTGAATTAAGTGAGGGAAAAGCAACATGAGACGTAGAAATTGTGGCAGAAGCAGTATAGAGGCTCTCATGGCAGCTTCCCAGTGAAACAGGCAGCTTCTTGATCATGGCAGCATCAGCAGCTCCCTTGTCAGCCCAGTTCAAGAGTTATTTATGTGGCCCTGAAAGCTCAGTGTGAAATTTGTTTCTTTAGCCTTCTCTAAGAGTCAGCATTCCTGAGCAGTGCAGTAAATGAGTCCCATTGTTAACTGGAAGTTTGCACATTCAGGACCACCCAGAGGTGCCTTGGAAGAAAGGGCTGACAATCTACTCCCAAAAAATCAATGATTAGAGGGATGGACACAGGGAAGAGGTAACTATGAGGAGGCAGTGGGAGGGGAGCTGTTGCATTGGGGTAAACTGTGTTCAATGTCATGAGACAAAGTGTATGTGAACTGCTATATGGAAAGTGAATTTGCTCTGTAGCTTTTCACCCAAATCACAATTTAAAAAAAAAAAATCAATCATTGCAAACCTTATGTAATGCTATTCTACTTTAACACATATGGGGTTACCATGAGCCAGAATCAACTCAACAGCAACTGTTTTAACAAATCTTTAGTGTTAAACTAGCTAGATTGGATTCTGTTCCAGAAACTAAACCCTAGCAAATATTTGTTCAAACAATACCAGTCTGGAAAAAAATTATCATATTCTAAAGTGTATTAATGAGTGGTATGTCTAGGTACAAAAACAGAATACCAAATTTATTTCCTTTTAAAATTGTGAAATATTAAAATTTACAGAAGTATCATCAAATTTACTGTATCTCTGTGCTTTTAGTGAAAGAAATATCATAATTATCTACATGTTATTCAGTAGAGAATATCAATGTTTAAAGAATAAGTATGATGTACATACCTTTTTTTGTTGTTTCTCAAATATATTCTTTGATTAATTAGAAAAGAATGAATTAACATTTCTAAGGAAATATTTATTTACCAGGAGTGAGGCTCAATTTTATTCCAGATGCCCTTTAATATATTGTACTAAAATTAACTGTTGCCATGACAACAAAGTATTGTTAGGTGCTATCAAGCAGGTTCTGACTCACAGTGGCCCTGTGTACACAATCTTCACAATCGTAGCCACGCTTGAACCCTATCATTGCAGCCACCATGTCAATCTATCTCATTCAAATGCCTCATATGGATGTGAGAGCTGGACAATGAATAAGGAAGACCGAAGAAAAGCTGATGCATTTGAGTTGTGGTGCTGACGAAGGGTACTGAATAACCACAGACTGCTAGAAGAACAAACTAGTCTTGGAGGAAGTACAGCCACAATGCTCGTTAGAAGCAAAATGGCCAGACTTCATCTCTCATACTTTGGTCATGTTGTCAGAAAGGACCAGTCCCTCAAGAATGACATCATGCCGGTAAAGTAGAGGGTCAGTGAAAAAAGGAGAAGACAACAAAAGCAGCCAAGAAAATTATATAATGCTATTGATACAATGAAGTTTGTTGTTATGCAGCCTATTTGCAGAGTTCACTCAGAGACTTAAATAAAGTTCTTTTTCCCATTGGAAAAGTAAAAGAGAACTCTAGATCACTCATTGTAGAAGAAATATGTCACTTGTTTTATGTAATTTGTTTTTGGTAAACTTTCTAGTACTCCACAAGAGAAATAATAAATCTGCTGGATTGTTGTCATTGTTTTTTTAAGAGAGGAGCATTGAAAAATACTTTTTTGTCCAATATCTGAAAACTACTAACTTATCATCAAATATATGGTAAATATTGGGTATGTAGGTAAGCTGGTTTTCATTCCATTATTGGAAAAGCATAGAAAACATTAATTTTAGTAGATTTTTGCTCTTAGTGAAAAAAAGAAAAAAAAAAAAAAAACCACTGCTGTTGAGTGGGATCTATCTCTTAGGTATTACTATGGAAGTGGATTGCCCAGTCTTCCTTCCAAGAAGTGGCTGGTGGGTTTGAACCACGAGCCTTCTGGTTAGCAGTCAAGTGCCTTAGGCACTACACTACTAGAGCTTATACTACGCCACCAGAGCTTCTTTGCTCTTAGCAGCAGGGTATAATCATTTTTAGAAGAAATTATGAAATCAAGCATTCACATACTGTACACATTTGAGATTTACAAAATTGCATTGCACAGCACATATACATATATTTACTCACAAATGCAATGGAAAATTTTTTACTCTCCCAGATCTCTGTTTTGTACTTGTTTAAAACAATAGCTAATACTCTCCTTGCAGAGAACAATCATGGGAGAAAGAAGGGCTGCTTATGCACAGGGAGAAAGCTCAGGGGGCAGGAGTGCATGGAGGGATGGACACAGGGAAGAAGTAACTATGGGGAGGAAGTAGGAGGGGAGCTGTTGCATTGTGGTAAACTGTGGTCAATGTCATGAGACAAAGTATATGTGAACTGCTATATGGAAAGTGAATTTGCTCTGTAAATCTTCACCCAAATCACAATTAAAAAAAATAATTCAGCCAGAAAACATAAAATAGCTAAGCAAATTCTAATAAGATCACACTAAGATTTTTTCACACATTGCCATGTTGATCATCAAATATTTAACACTTCTACTGGTTTAAATATTAAGTATCTTATTTGTCTTTAAATATTATAATTTTTAGAATTTTTTTGACAAATATGCCAACAGATATTGAGGAGATGAAACCTTAAAAATAGAAACTGGTAAACAAAAATAAATCAAACCAAAAGTCAATTTGATAAAGCATTTATGAGACACCTGCTATGTAGGTTGCATTGAGTTAGATTCTGTAGCTATAGAAAGTTCACGTAAATAGCACAGTGGAGAACAATAGAGAGGAACAGAAAAAAAAAATACTTCTAATTCTGAGATATCCTCCAAGCTCATCTGATCATAGTTAAGTTTCTCATACACTGAGCTATGCACGTGAACCTCAAAGTCCCTTCTAAGTGTCCTCAGGGAAGAAGGGCAAACACAATCATTCTGCATTTACTTTCCTAAAAGTGAGTCCCTCTCCTTATAAAATCCTTCTTTTATTCTGAAGGTGAGTCTGCTTTCTATAATTTATGCTCAAATTCAATTTGGAGTTCTTAAAAACATAATCTCCTTAACTTAAACATTTTGTATTAACATGAGGCACCAGGGAATATGAAATGATGCACTAATTGAAACACGACTTAATAAGCAGTCCATGAAACCAGGAGAGCCCCTGAACTGTAATCCCAGCTTCTATACCACTTGCTGTGTTTCTATAATTGACTGATACACCAGAATTTTAGTTCCTCTATATTTGTTTTGAAAAAATAAACAGTGAAGGTACCAGTCACTTAAAAATTGGGTACATTAAATAGCTGATTTTTTGCCATTTTGCAGAAACTAACTGTATATGTAAGGTTCTGTTTACTGAATATGGAGCTTGCTGGCTGAAAAGCCTTTTACGTAGTAGAAAATTCTGCTGAAATCTACAGATTTTGTCTTGGCTGTTGGTTACTGATTTCTCAACCTAAAGGTATATTCATTAAATGGAGTAATGTATTAATTAGTAATTCAGCAAATTAAAGGGACATGAGCCATTTAGAAGAATGAGGCAGATCCATAATATACTGATAGGAAAGAATCTCCAATATATTGTTAAATGAAAAATATCTAGGTAAGGTGCAAAGTAGATAGTATTCCATGGCTTATGCTTAAAACAGCATGAGAGAGGGGGTGAGAGCAAGAAAGAGTGAGAACAAGTGTGAGAGTCACTCAAGAGTCTGACTCAATCACATGGTAACAAGTTTGCTTGAATCCCTAAGACCACATTTCTTTTATCCTTAATAATATAGTACTTGTCTCAGTACCTGGTTCACATTAGGAGATAAATTACTCCATATATATATGTATACATCTTATGAAAAGAAGCCCTGAAGGTAAAATGGTTAAGTACTTGGCTGTTAATGGGAAGGTTGGTGGTTCAAACCCACCAGCCACTCCATGGAAGAAGATCTGGCAATCTTCTCCCAAAATACCACAGCCCAGGGAACCCTATGGGGCAGTTCTACTCTGTTACATGAGGTCACTATGAGTTGGAATAGACTGAATGGCACCTTAAAATGTAACTTGAATTTCCTCTTTATGATACCACTTGTGCACTCCACAAATAAAATTAAAATAGTTATATCGAAAATTAATGAAGATGGTGCTCGCTTCGGCAGCACATATACTAAAATTGGAACGATACAGAGAAGATTAGCATGGCCCCTGCGCAAGGATGACACGCAAATTCGTGAAGCATTCCATATTTTTAAATAGATAACACATTGGAAGGGCAAAGGAGAAGAATTGATGCGATGGAAGACAGAATTAATGAGAT
>NW_006921653.1:9981155-9995521 GCF_000298275.1 Orycteropus afer afer
AGGGATGGACACTGGGAAGTGGTACTATGGGGAGGAAGTTGGAGGGGAGCTGTTGCATTGTGGTAAACTGTGGTCAATGACATGAGGCAAAGTATATGTGAACTGCTGAATGGAAAGTGAATTTGCTCTGTAAATCTTCACCCAAATCACAATAAATAAATTTTAAAAAAAAAAAAGAATATAGTCTTGTCAATTATATAAACACAAAATAATGAATTGAAAATTTACTCACTCTAGTTGGAGCTCCATTAAACTAATAATAGATAATGGTTTCAAAAGTCACTTAACAAAAGTTTCATGGTCCTTTCCAATCTGGAGAGATCTTTTTCTTAGGATTTGGGCAATATCTTTGAGCCCTGACTCTAAAGACTGCTATTACATGGACACTGCGATTTCTTTAGTGCTCATTTGACCACTAAAATGGACTCCCATTAGTTTCTCATACTGTGGTAGTTTGTGCATTACTGTGATACTGGAAGCTACACTAATGGTATTTCAAATACCAGCAAAGCCAGCCATGGCAAGCAGGTTTCAGTAAAGCTTCCACACCAAGACAGACTAGGAAAATAGTCCTGCTGATCTAATTTTGAAGCTTAGCCAGTGGAAACCTCATGAATCACAACAGAACGTTGTCTGATTGAGTGCTAGAAGATAAGCCTCCTACTTTTTGGTTTCTCCCTAGATGATAATTCATGGAAAACAAGTATTATGCCTGTTGTTTACAAAACAGCATCTGTTCTTCCTCTATGGTACGTAATTCCTCATTGTTTCACAGAAACTCTTTCTCCATGATCTGTCACAAACAATAAAGCCTGGCTCAAGTAACTGGATCAGTCTTCATATACAGGTTGTTATACATTGTATTCAGAGAGTATAATGAGACAAAATTGCATATTTAAATTCAACTGATGTCAGTAAGATTTGCTTGTCCAAGCATTAAATGTATTATGAGGTTTAAATCACTATTACCCAGAAAAATAATCTCCTCAGAAAATTAACCCAAGGCTGAAAATTTAGGTTAGCAATCATTTAGCAAGTGAGGAATGTACAAAATGCAATATTCCTTCAAGATTAAGGTCTTGGAATTATATAGAAATAGCTTGAAACTTAAGTGTATTTTTCAATGTCTATTTATTCTTCCATTCAACAAATGCAGCTCAGGATCTACTAGGTACCAGAGTATATGCTACCACTAAAGAGGATAAAAAGATGAACTTGAAGCAAAGTCTCCACAAATTCATAATCTAGTAGGGATATTGACACACATGACAACTACAATTCAAAGGAATACATGAATTTATTTTTGACTGATTTCTGTCTCCCTAACACTGCATGATGTGCCAAGGATACACCAATAATTTAGTTTCTCAAAGGTCAAGGTACAATGGGAATGTCAAACATAGCAAAAAAAAAAAAGTTACAGAACATAAGGGCTAACGCAGAGGTATGTATACAAAATGTGTGCTGGAAAAGCATAGAGAAGAACATGACTCATTGAAATGAACAGGGAAATCAGAGGGCATGACTACTTCTGGAGCATGGCAGTTGAGTTCGATTTGAAGGACGGATAGTATTTCACCAAGGAGAGAATGGAGGTTGAGGACAGAGAGGAGATTCAAAACAAAAGGAAGAGCAGATTAAAAGACACAATTATGAGAAATTAGGGTGATTATACACCCTAAGATCCAGTTTTGCCTGTCATTCTGACATAATTATTAAATAGTGCCACCTTTAAAGTATTGTCTTTTGAACACTACTGTATGTGTCAACCTAATGAAAGAGCATGTCATAGTTCAGTGTTACTGGAACCTGGAACATAAAGGAGAGGATGAATAAGAGTGAAGGGCCATACTAACAAACTGGGATTTTTTTTTTCTTTCTTTCGGTAAGTAATGCAAGGACATAAGAAATGTTTGACTACTAAAGGATCAGAATATGTGTAATTTTAACATAAGCTGGATGGCTGTTTAGAAACTGGTCTAGGAGGCAGGGTGAGAATAGAAAGCCTGATAGTAGAAGTCTAACCTAAAGGGAAAGTGGAAAAATGTAGGTCCTAGACAGAATTATCAGGTAAAATTAATGGGACTTCAAAAATAAGCAAAGACACCAAGGCCAGCCTCTTTTCCCATTCCCCACAGAAGCTGCTTCTGAACTTTTACCATGTCCTTCAAACTCCTAACCACACATGCCCAATTCTCATTCAGAAAACAGAGCTCCCTTGACTTCTTTCCTTTTATCTCCAAAATTAACAACCTTTGCCCCTTTTCTCTCCATCTGAAAATGAGAAGTATTCCTTCTCTTTGGATATTGTGTGCTTGATGTTATCATTTCATTCATGCTACAAATAGTACTTTGGACCCCCATAATGTACCAGACCCCAGGTTAGGGTCTAAAATCATGCCCACCAAGGCTCCACCTAGCCTAACTCCAAAATCATTTCCATCTTTCTGGCATCTTAAATCCCCCTTCATTTATATAAACTTATAAATGTGTTTATTTCCCCATCTTAAGAAGAAAACAACTTTTCTCTCTAGGCTTCCCCATATCCCATGCCTTACATCTGTAAACATTTTGGAGGAGTGGTTCACACTCGCCGTTCTCAGCCCTCCACTATCTCTGCTCCTAAGCAAATAAGAATAATATTAATAATGAATATTGATTGAGCACTTACTTTGTGCCAGGCTCTATGCTTTAAATGCTTTGTCTTATCAACTTCCTCACCAATAATCCATGATTTGGGTACGATTACTATTTATTTTTTAGTGTTAAGAAACAAACTTAATGAATTGTAGTAATTGAGCCTCAGAAAATGAGTCTTAGACAGGTTAATCTTAAAAGAACTACTCTCTGGACATTAGCCAAAAAGGACCCAGCTTTCACTTGTACCTCGTACCTGACAAAAAAAAAAAAAAACACTGCCATCAAGTTGATTTCAACCCATGGAGACCTCATTAGGGTTTCCAAAGCTATAGATCTTTACTGAAACAGATTGCCTGATCTTTCTCCCTCGGAACAGCTAGTAGATTTGAACCACTGACCTGGTTAACAGCCAAGTACTATATGTTTATAACCCCTAAAATAGATAATTCCCCATCTCTTTCCTTTTAAGCTGCAGACCCACCTTTACAACTGAATATGCACAAACTGAAACTGTACTTACTCCCTCCACTAGCCCCACCCCTGGAGGGAGACTTTCTGATAACCTACACTTGTTGTTGGGTGCCATCCAGTCAATTCCAAATCACTGTGACCACAAGTGATAGAGCAGAATTGCCCCATAGGATTTTCTTGGCTGTAATATTTATAGAAGTAGAGCCACTGAGTGGGTTTAAACCACCAACTTTTCTTTCAGTTAGCAACCAAACACTTAACCATTGTACCACCAGAGTTCCTTAAGCTATACTGTTGTTGTTGTTGTTATGTGCCGTCGAGTCGGCCCCGACTCATAGCGACCCCTCCTTGGGTTTCCGAGGCAGTATCACTACGGAAGTAGGATTGCCCAACCTTCCTAGCTACTTAAAAATAAACCTTGATTTTTCCTTCTTCCCCTCAAGCACCACAACAAATCCCAGCTGTTCACCACATCTTCTCCAAATCTCTCTCCTATCCATACATTTGTTCCACTTCTCTCTGCCTAAATCCAGCCCCTACATCATCTCTTGAATTATAGTAGCCATATACTTCAGTCTCTCAACTGCTGCAATTCCTCCTCCACACACCAAGAGTCATCTTTCCCACACAGTCTGGTCCTGTCATCCCCATGCTGAAAACCTTTACAGGCTCAAAGCTTAGCTCAAATGTCAGCTCCTCTTTGGAAATCTTCCAACTGTGTTCCTTGCCTGAAAGAGATTATTAGTCCTTATTATGTTTGGAATTCTCCCATCTTCATTCATCTGTTAGGACAATATTGCATTTATGATGTTCAACCATGTATGTTGTGCTTCTCACCTCTCAGCCCAGATTGTGCATCCTCTGCAGAGAAGGGCCTGGCAATATTCACCCTTGTATACCATAGTGTTTACCATTCATATTAAATAGATGTTTATCCATTCATCAATTTAGAGGTGAGAAAATGATGTTGTTAGCTACCTTTGAGTATTTCTCAACTCATGGCAGCCCCATGTGTTACAGAGTAGAACTGCTCCACAGAGTTTTCGTGGCAACAATTGCCAGGACTCTCCCTCCCCACCCCTCACCCTGTAGAACCACTGAGTGAGTTTAAACTGCCACTTGCAGGTAGCCAATTGCTAATTGGGTTAACAGCCAATTGCAAACCACTTGTGCCACCAGTGCTCCTAAGTAGATGACAGCCACAGTATTATGTCCATTTACCCTAACCATAATTCCTTATCCAAATATGGAGACATTCATGAGGCATTTTACTAGAAATATCTCACAGGAAAGAAAATGGTAGTGAGAAAACTATACTTAGTATTTTTAGCTTCAAACAGAAAATGCCAAATCCCATGGAAACTTTGCTACAAAGAGATTAATTTAGATCAAGCTTGTATTCTACTGAGGTATGGAGGTCACATACCCATTTTGAAGACTTTTCTGAATGTTTCTAAGGTTTCTTCTTCCCATCTCTCTTTGCTTTATCCTTTATACCCCCATCGTTGAGAATGTTAATAGACTTTAAAGAAATCAATATCTTGCCACAGGCTCTCACAAGGGGTGCAGCACAGGTCTGGCAGGTGAGTCATTATAGCCCTGGTTATGGAAACAGCTGCAAACCTTTCCTGGGGACATCAACTGGTCTGCAAAAGGGCAGAATGTGGCCTTAAGATGAAACTGAATGCAAAGTCAAAATTAATTTAACTTATATTTTATTTATGATTCAATGAATTAATAATCAAGGACATTTGCATGGACGGGCTTTTTAAGCAGTAGAGTGTTCTTTGATTGAATTAGTATTTCCCTTAGCAAGATATTTAAAATATTAGCATAATAAAAAGCATATTGAAGTGAAATTAAAAAATCCACTTATGAAAATTCTTTTTAGCTTAGACAGATATTACTAATCCAAATTAGTGGCTAGGTAGTAAGTGAAATGTACAGGCCAAAGACCAATCATGGCAGATTTTGTTTTGATGAAATTTTCTTGTGGACAAATTACATTAAAATATGGGGTTTGGTTGGCATTTATTGTGCAGGCTTTCATCATAATATTTGTCTAATTGTTTCTGACCTAAAGCTGTGTCCTCAAATATTATTTTTATAACTCATGTCCAAAAACCCTTTACAACTAAGAATCTCCTGAGGTGTAAGGGTGTCAATGTAGGTAGGAATAAACACTATTTATGACCTAGAAACTGAGGCATATTCAACTGGCTCTTTATTTCTCAAAAGAAATAAGTATTACTGCACATGAATTTGAAGTCTTCTTGACTTCTTGACTTCTTTAATTCCTGTTTACCATGCATATGTACTATCTTTCCTCTGCAATTATTTTCATATACATTTATATACAGGAATAAATGACAATTTTGAAGGCTTTATAACACAACCTAGTAGCATTATTCTTCAAGTCATGTACACTTAATCCTATCTGCTTTTCTTTGTCTCACTGGCAGCAGGAGAAGACAGAGTAAAGTATTATCATGAAATTTGCAAAGATCTGGAGTTTATAAAAAGGGGGGAAATAACATGCTCAGCATTTCTTAAGAACTTCAGAAAAAATTCAAGTTTTGAGTTGCAATATTGAAGGATTCTATGAGCAAAAGAAAAAAATTAATGACACAGAAAGAATCAAAAGAAAATGGAAGGAATACACAGAGTCACTGTACCAGAAAGAATTGGCCAACATTCAACCATTTCAGGAGATGATGGTATATGATCAAGAACTGATGGTACTGAAAGAAGCAGTTCAGGCTGCAATGAAGGCATTGGTAAAAACAAGGCTCCAGGAATTGACAGAATGCCCACTGAGATGTTTCAACAAACAGATGCAACGCTGGAAGCACTCACTTGTCTATGCCAAGAAATTTGGAAGACAGCTACCTGCCCAATCAACTGTATGAGATCCATATCTGTGCCCATTTCAAAGAAAGGTGATCCAACAGAATGGGGAAATTATCAAATAGTATCATTACTGTCACCTACAAGAAAAATCATGCTGAAAATAATTCAGAAATAATTGTAGCAGGACATCAACAGGGAACTGAGAGAAATTCAAGCTGTATTCAGAAGAGGATATGGGATGAGGGATGTCATTGCTGATGTGAGGTATATCTTGACTGAAAGCAAAGAATACCAGAAAGATGTTTACCTGTGTTTTATTGCAAAGTAATTTGATTGAGTGGATCATAACAAATTATGGATAACATTGTAAAGAATCAGAATTTCAGAACACTTATTTGTGCTCATGCAGAGCCTGGATATAGATCAAGAGGAAGTTATTTGAACAGAACAAGGGAATACTGTGTAGTTTAAAAGCAGCAAAAGTGTTGTATCCTTTTGCCATACTTATTCGATCTAAATGCTGAGCAAATAACCCAAGAAACTGGACTATAAGAAAAAAACTAAAGCACCAAGGTTGGAGGAGGGCTCATTAATAGCCTGAGCTATGCAGATTACACAACTCCACTTGCTGAAAGTAAAGAGGACTTGAAGCACTTACTGATGGTGAAGATCAAAGACCACAACCTTCAGTATGATTACACCTCAACATAAGGAAAACAAAAATCCTCACAACTAGACCAATAAGCAACATATCATGATAGTGGAGAAAAGATTGAACTTGTCAAGAATTTCATTTTCTTGGATCCACAGTTAACACCCATGGAAGCATCAGTCAAGAAATCAAATGACTGTATCGCATTCAACAAACTTTCTCCAAAAGACTAAAGTATTAAAAAGCAAAGATATCACTTTGAAGACTAAGGTGTGCCTGACCTCATTTATATGCAAAAGCTGAACAATGAATAAGGAAAACTGAAAAATAATTGATGCCCTTGAAATATGATGTTGGCAAAGAATATTGAATATACCATGGAATATACCAAGAATGAACAATCTGTCTTGAAAAAAAAAAAAATCTACAACCATAATGCTCCTTAGAAGCAAAGATGGTGACTCTTCATCTCATACGGTTTAGACATGTTATCAGGCAGGACCAGTCCTCGAAGAAGGACATCATGCTGGGAAAAGAAGAGGGATAGTGAAAAAGAGAAAGAACTTCAACAAGATGAATTGACACAGTGTCTACAACAATGGGCTCAAACATAGCAATTATTGTGATGATGGCACAGGACTGGGCAGTGTTTCCTTCTATTGTAGATAAGGTCTATATGAGTTGGAATCAACTTGACAGCACCTATCAATAATAATCTGGCCTGTGGCTATGAATAAACCAACCTAGGGTCAAACCCCAGTTCTACCCCTTTACTAACTGTATAAACAAAGGTATGATATTTTCCCTTCTCCCTGTGTCAGTCTTCTCATCTGGAAAATGGGAATAATAAGCATTACTTCCCTCATAGGATTTCGTGAGGTGTGAATGTAAATCCTTGAGAATAGTCCCTTATACATGGCATAAACTCTTTGCAAGTTGGCTTATTGGTATTATCAGATACTGTGATCTCCCTTGTTCTTCTCAAATTCTAAGTATCATTCTGAATTCTGGAATCCCTGGGGATGTCCTTTATTTCTTAACTTTAACTGCTACTTACACACTGCAACTCTCAAATTTACAGTATGTGTCAAAATTGACTCAATGAAGGTGAGTTTGGTATTTAGTTTGGGCTAGATCTTTCCCATGAACTTCAGATTCATCTGTTAAATTGCCCACTCCTCATCTCTAACAGGACATCTCAGACCTACTACATCACAACCTGTGCTCTTGACCTTCCTCCCACCCAGCCACTCCTCCAATTCTCCTTCTTATTGCTCAGGTTAAAGCCCTTCAACTCCTGTCCAACTCCCTTGTCACTCTCACACCATAACCCATCTGTTAGAAAATTCTGATGGCCCTGTCATCCATATACATACATCCAAATCCAAGCTCTTCTCACTGTATCACTGCCACAGCTCTACAATTATTCTCATCTGGATATTGCAGTAGCTTCCAAATTTATTTCCCAGCTTCCACCCTTGCATTCTTCAGTCTGTTCTCCACACAGCATTGAAACATAAAGCAGACCACATCACTCCTCTATATTAAACTCTGTAATGGCTCCCCCAACTCAGAGTCAAAGCACAAGTCCTCACTATACCAACAAGTGCTACCTACTCAATCATCCCCATTTACCTATCTGACTTCCTCTCCTAGTTTCTCCCTATTACCTCTGCTCTAGCCCCATGACCTTCTTATTATTCTACAAGGGCCCATCTCAGGGTCTTTGCATTTATTCAAACCATGGCTAGATGCTCTTCCTCTAACTACACTCCTGGTTCTCTCCTTCACATCCTTCAAGTGTATGCTTATATGCAACCTTCCCCTGAAGGATTTCCTGATTATACTATTCAAATTTGCAAACTACCCTTTCCATGTCACCATCCTGAACCTGCATTTCCAACCCAATGTTGTTGTTGTTGTTATATGCCGTCGAGTCGGCCCCGACTCATAGCGACCCCTCCTTGAGTTTCCGAGGCAGTATCACTACGGAAGTAGGATTGCCCAACCTTCCTTCCGAGGAGTGGCTGGTGGGTTTGAACCGCCAGCCTTCTGGTTAGCAGTCAAGTGCCTTAGGCACTATGCTATCAGAGCTCCCTCCAACCCAATACTCTGCTTTATTTTTTTCCATAAACTTATAACAACCTAAACTTCTCAATACCTTACTTTTTTATTGTTTCTTGCCTATATCCCCCACTCCCGCAAACATAAAGGAAGTTCATTGAAGGCAGATATTCTTGTTCCTTTTGTTCCCTCCTATATCTCCAGTGCCCAGAACAGTATATGGCACATGGTAGCTATTCATAGATATCAATAATAAATAATATCATTACATATTTGGTAGATAAAGAAATCAAGGCACTATGACTTACTTATCCATTCCTTTGATAAGTGGCATTTAGATTGCTTCCACATATGTGTGCATATATGTGGGTGTTTCTTTAGAGTATATACCAAAAAATGGAAATCCAGGTTCAAATGATTTCTACAAATTCATTTTTAACAGTTACAACCCACTCACTGCCATTGAATCAATTCTGATTCATAGCAAACCCTATTGGGTTTCCAAGCCTGCCCCCATCTTTCTTCAACAGGGCAGCTGGTATTCAGACCACTGACCTTTTGGTTAGCAGACAAATACCTTAACCACTACACCACCAGAGGTCCTTCCAACAAGTCTTTAACAACTTAGAGGACCAAGAACAATGTGTAAGAGTATTTCTCACATTTGTGTCTTTTAATAAACCAACTTTTTTCTTGGAGGATGTTTTTGTACTCAACCTCATTTTCTCCTACTCATCTTTCAAACCCCAACTCAAAGTTCATGTCCCAAAGGTACACAAACTTCTATAACTTCCTGGGCAATTCAGTTAGTCATTTCTTCTTCTTTGCTTTTCTAGCACACATCTTATATACTTTTCTTTATATATGTTTACTGTATATAGCCTTTACTGTATTATTTTGTAATTTATTTGTTTGTATGTCTGGCATTACTGTTATACCACGAAGTTTGAGAATCTAGAATCTTGGTATATCTTTTGTACCTAACAGTGTGTCAGGCAGAGATAATCAATCAACCAATACAATAATGTAAAACTATTCCTCACTTGAGATGGGAAGAGGGCATATTATCTGTAGCACATGTTAGTTCCCTCTGGCATCTTGTTGTTATGTTGTTAGATGCCATTGAGTCATTTCCAACTCATAGTGACCCTATTAACAGCAGAATGAAACACCACCCAGTCCTGAGCCAGCTCCATAATTCTTGCTATACTTGAGCCCATCGCCACCACCACCATGTCAGTCCATCTTGTTGAGGGCCTTTCCTTCTTTCATCGACCCTCCACCTTACTAAGCATGATATCCTTCTTCAGGGAATGGTCTCTTCTGACAACATCACCAAAGTAGGTGAGATGAAGTCTATCCATTCTCACCTCCAAGGAGCATTCTGGCTACAGTTCCTCCAGGAAAGATCTGTTAGTTCTTTTAGCAGTCCATGGTACTTTCAGCATTCTTCACCAACACCACAACTCAAAAACATCAATTCTTTCTCAGTCTTCCTTATTCATTGTCCAGCTCTCACATGCATATTAGGTGACTGAAAATACCATAGCTTGTATCAGGCACAGCTTAGTCCTCAAGGAGACATCTTTGCTCCTCAGCACTTGAAAGAGGTCCTTTGCAGCCAATTTGTCCAGTGCTATACATCATCTGATATCCTGACTGCTGCTTCCACAGGCATCGATGGTAGAACCAAGCAATGTGAAGTCTTTGACAACTTCAATCTTTTCTCCATTTATCGTGATATTGCTTATAGGTCCAGTTGTGAGGATTTTTGTTTTCTTTCTATTGAGATGTAATCCATACTGCAGCCTGTATTCTTCAGTCTTCATCAGTAAGTGCCTCAAGTCATCCTCACTTTCAGCAAGCAAAGTTGTGTTGTCAGTGTATGACAAGTTGTTAATGATTCTTCCTCCAAACCTGATGCCACATTCTTCCTCATATAGTCCAGCTTCTCAGACTATTTGCTCATCATACAGATTGAATAAGTATGGGGAAAGGATACAACCCTGACCCACTCCCTTCTTGATTTTAAACCATTTAGTGTCCCCTTGATCTGTTCGAATGACAGCCTCCTGGTCTATGTACAGGTTCCTCATGAGTACAATTAAGTGTTCTGGAATTCCCATTCTTCTCAATGTTATCCATAATTTGTCATGGTCCACACAATTGAATGGTTTTGCACAGTCAATAAAACACAAATAAACATCTTTCTGGTCTTCTTTGCTTTGAGCCAAGATCCATCTGACACCAGCAATGATATCCCTCATTCCATGTCCTCTTCTGAATCCAGCCTGCTTTACTGAAAGTTCTTTGTCAATGTAATGTTGCAACTGTTTTTGAAATATCTTCAGTAAGATTTTACTTGCATGCAATACTAACGATATTGTTTGATAATTTCTACATTCTGTGGGATCACCTTTCTTTGGAATGAATATAAATATGGATCTCTTCTAGTCAGTTTGCCAGGTAGTTGTCTTCCAAATCTCTTGGCATAGCCGAGTGAGTGCCTCCAGCAGGGCATCCATTTGTTGAAACACCTCAATAGGTATTCCATCAATCCTGGAGCCTTGTTCTTTGTCAATTTCTTCAGTGCAGTTTCAACTTCTTTCTTCAACACCATTGGTTCTTGAACATATGCCACCTTCTGAAATGGATGAAGATCGAACAGTTCTTTTTGGTACAGTGACTCTGTATTTCTTCCATCTTCTTTTGATGCTTCCTGAATCATTCAATATTTTGCCCATAGAATCTTTCAATATTGCAACTCGAGGTTTAAAGTTATTTCTCCATTCTTTCAGCTTGAGAAACGCCAACTTTGTTCTTCCCTTTTGGTTTTCTAACTCCAGTTCTTTGCACATTTCATTATAGTAATTGGCTTTGTCTGCTCTAGCTGCCCTGTGAAGTCTCCTGTTCAGCTCTTTTATCTTGTCATTTCTTCCAGTTCTTTTAGCTACTCTTCACTCAAGGGCAAGTTTCAGAGTCTCTTCTGACATCCATTTTGGTCTTTTCTTTCTTTCTTGTATTTTTAATGAAATGACCTCTTGCTTTCTTCATGGATGATGCTTTTGATGTCATCCCATAATTCTTCTGGTTTTTAGTCATTGGTGTTCAGTGCATCAAATCTATTCTTTAGATGGTCTCTAAATTCAGGAGGGATATATTCAAGGTCATATTTTGGTTCTCATGGACTTGTTTTAATTGTCTTCAACTTCAGCTTGAACTTGCATATGAGCAGTTGATTGTCTGTTCCACAATCAGCTCCTGGGCTTGTTTTGGCTGAAGATACTGAGCTTTTCCATCACCTCTTGCCACAGATGTAGTCAATCTGAATCCTGTGTACTCCATCTGGCGAAGTCCATGTGTATAGCTGCCTGTTCTGGTTACCTAGTGCTGCTCTAACAAGAAATATACCACAAATGGGATGGCCTTAACAAGCAAGAGTTTATTCTCTTACAGTTTGGAGGCTTTAAGTCCAAGTTCAAAGTGCCAGGCTCTAAGGGCTGGGTGAAATTCCCTCAGCCTTGGGTTCAAGCTCTGCCTCTAGCTCCCAGCCCACTGAAGCTAGAGGCTTTTCTTCACTCAGACAGCTAGCTGCTTACTGCTGAGGCTGTCAAGCCCAAAGTTGACAAGTAAAAAGGCACAGTCCTGATATTACCAAACCACACAGCAGGACATTAATTCAAGTCCATTGTAAGTCCCAAAGTCAGCAGAGCATGGCAGGCTGCTGAACAACACACAGCTACATGCAGGGTCCAAGCATGCATAAGCTAGAGACCATTCCCCAAGGCATCTACTCATATACAGGAAGCAGACCACATTCCCTAAGGCAGCTACTCATCTGCTCCCAGTAGAATCCACCATGGAGTTGATTACCAGTCTCATCATGAGGAATACTATATCCAGCTCTCCAGCTACTCAACCAGGCCAAGCCAAGTTGACACACAAACTGAACTACCACACTGCTGTTTGTGTTGTTGAAAAAAGGTATTTGCAATGAATAAGTCATTAGTCTTGCAAAATTCTATCGTGCGATCTCCAGGGTTATTTGTGTCATCAAGGCCAAATTTTCCAACTACCAGTAATTCTTCTTTGTTTACAACTTTTGCATTCCAGTCACCAGTTATAATTAACACATCTTGATTGCACATTCGGTCAATTTCAGACTGCAGAAGTTGATAAAACTCTTCAATTTCCTCATCTTTGGCTTTTGTATTTGGTGCATAAATTTGAATAGTCGTAGAATTAACAGGTCTTTCTTGTAGGCGTATGGACAGTATCCTATCACTGACAGCATTGTACTTCAGGACAGATCTTGAAACATCTTTTGTGATGATGAATGCCACACCATTCCTCTTCAAATTGTCATTCCCGGCATAATAGATCGTATGGTTAACTGATTCAAAATGGCCAAAACCATCCCATTTGAGATCAATAATGCCTAGGATATTAATCTTTATGCTCTCCATTCCATTTTTGACAACTTCCTATTTTCCTCGATTCATATTTTGTACTTTCCATGTTCCAATTATTAATGGATATTTGCAGCTGTTTTTCTCAATTTGAGTTGTGCCACTTCAGCACAACTACCAAAGCCAAAGATCAAGAAATTGAAGATTTTTATCAATTTCTCCAGTCTGAAATTGACCAAATGTGCAATCAAGATGTGTTCATTATCACTGGTGACTGGAATGCAAAAGTTGGAAACAAAGAAGAATTACTGGTAGTTGTAAAATTTGGTCCAAAAGATTTACTTTATCCATATCATTAAGATTGGTTCTACTCTGATGAGGCAACTCTTTCCCAGTCCTATTTTGAGGGGCTGATCTTCCTGCACTGTGTCAGACAATGTGTCCAAGCTATTCATAAAGTTGCCCAGTAATGTATCAACAGTCTTTCTCTGCTATTCATAAGGTTTTCCCTGGCCAAGTTTTTGAGAAGTTGAACAATGCACTGCTCAAAAATTACTGGTAAATAGAAGAAATAGCAATTAATGCAACAACAAAAAAGATGAAAGAAACAAAATCAACACTCTTAACAACTCCAACAGTTAGAAAAGGAACAACAGAAGAATCCTACCGTATCTAGAAGTAATGAAATAATAGAGATCAGAGCAGAAATAAATGAAACAGAAGAAAAAAAAAAAAAAAAACAGAGAGAAAATTGACAAAACAAAAAGCTGGATCTTTGAAAAGATTCACAAAATTGACAAACCATTGGCAAAACTAACAAAAGAAAAGAAAGAGAAGATGCAAATTGCAAGAATAGTAAACAAAAAGGGTATCATCACAACAGAACCAACAGAAATAAAAGAGATACTGACAGAATATTATGAAAACCTGTACTCCAACAGATTTGAGGACCTAGAAGAGATGGACAAGTTTCCAGAATCCCAAGACCTACTTAAACTATCCTTCTCAGACATGGTGTTGTTGTGAAGTGCCGCGGAGTCGTTACCGACTCATAGCAACCCAATGCACAGCAGAACAAAACACTGCCCAATCCCACGCCAGCCCCACACTCCCTGCTATAGTTGAGCCCATCATCGCAGCCACTGTGTCAATCCATCTTGTTGAAGGCCTCCCCCTCTTTCGTCGACCCTTCACCCTACCAAGCATGACATCCTTCTCCAGGGAATGGACCCTTCTGACAACATGACCAAAATAGGTGAGATGAAGTCTGGCCATTCTTG
>NW_006921653.1:10001900-10003047 GCF_000298275.1 Orycteropus afer afer
TGAGCTTTTCCACCGCCTCTTGCCACAGATGTAGTCAATCTGATTCCTATGTATTCCATCTGGTGAAGTCCACATGTACAGCCACCATTTGTGTTGTTGAAAAAAGGTGTTTGCAATGAACAAGTCATTAGTCTTGCAAAATTCTACCGCACGAGTTCCAGCATTATTTCTGTCACCAAGGACAAATTTTCCAACTACCAGTGATTCTTCTTTGTTTCCAGCTTTTGCATTCCAGTCACCAGTGATAATTAACACATCCTGATTGCATGCTCAGTCAATTTCAGACTGTACAATTGATAAAATTCTTCAATTTCCTCATCTTTGGCTTTGGTGGTTAGGGCATAAATTTGAATAATAGTTGTATTAACGGGTCTTCCTTGTAGGCGTATGGATATTATCCTATCACTGACAGCATTGTACTTCAGGACAGATTCAAATTTGCTGATAATTACGTCTCTGGCAAGGGCCTTATCTCTAAGATTAATGGAAAACTCCAATGTCTCAACACCAAAGGAATTAACAATTGAATTGAAAAGTGGGCAGAAGACATGAATAGACACTTCACCAAGGAGGATATTCAGGTAGCCAGCTAATATATGAACAGATGCTCACAATCATTGGCCATCAGAGAGATGTAAATCAAAACAACAATGAGATATACTGCCTCACCCCAGCACTGATGGCAAGGTTCAATGAGACACAAAATAACAAATATTGGTGGGGATGTGGAGAGATTGGGACTCTCATACACTGCTTGTGTGACTGTGAAGTGACACAACCACTGTGGAAAGAAATATGGCAATTCCTTAGAAAGTTGGAATTGGAGATACCAGTTGACCCAGCAATCCCATTACTAGGTATATATCCTAGAGAGGTGAGAGCCAGGATAGGAACAGATACATGCATGCTCATGTTCATCACAGCACTATTTACAATAGCAAAAAGATGGAAACAGCTTACATGCCCATCAGAGGAAGAATGAATGACCAAACTATGGTACATACACATCCTGAATGCTATGCACCACTAAAGAATAATGTAGAGTCTGCAAAACACCTCATAATATGGATGAACTTGGAGGACATTATGCTGAGTGAAATAAGTCATTCACAGAAGGACAAATATAGTATTAGTTCCTTGTTGTGGA
>NW_006921653.1:10005166-10008120 GCF_000298275.1 Orycteropus afer afer
GGTTCCTGGCTTTTATCCCCTTTCTCCTGCTCTCCGGTCCCGCTGCTTTGGGCAGGCCTGAGTTTTCTCTCCTCACCTAATCCCTTTGGCTGATTGCTCTTCTCTCTGGCTTCCTGGCTTTTAATCCCCTTTCTCCTTGCTCTTCCAGCCTGCTGCTTTGGGCATCCCTGAGTCATCTCTCCTCACCTGTAACCCTGGGGCTGACTGCTCTTCTTTCCGGGTTCCTGGCTTTTATCCCCTTTCTCCTGCTCTTCCAGCCTGCTCAGTCATAGAATACTTGAGCAGACCTATAACAAAAGAAGAAATTGAACAGGTCATAAAAGAAACTTCCCACAAGAAAAAGTCCTGGCCCTGATGGCTTCACTGGAGAAATTTACCAATTATTCAGGGAAAAGTTGACACCTATACTATTCAAGCTATTCCAGAATGTAGAAAAAGATGGAATACTCCCAAACTCATTTTATGAAGCAAGCATAACACTAATACCAAAACTAGGGAAAGACACCACTAAAAAGGAAAACTATAGACCAATATCCCTCATGAATATACATGCAAAAATCTTCAACAAAATCCTAGCCAACAGAATCCAACAACATATCAAAAAAAAATAATACATCCTGACCAAGTGGGATTCATGCCTTGTATGCAAGGATGGTTCAACATCAGGAAAACAATCAACATAATTCACCACATAAACAAAAAAAGAAAGAAAGAAAAGAACCATATGATTATATCAATCTACGCAGAAAAGACATTTTGGATAAAATAAAACACCCATTTCTGTTTAGAACTCAGCAAAACAGAGATAGAAGGGAAATTTCTCAACATAATAAAGGGCATATATGCAAATCCAACAACCAACATCATTATTAATGGAGAAAAACTCAAAGCACTCCCCTTACGAATGGGAACCAGGCAGGGATCCCTCTATCACCACTCCTATTTAACATTATATTGGAAGTCCTGGCCAGGGCAATAAGGCAAGAAAGAGAAATAAAAGGCATCCAAATTGGCAAAGAGGAAGTAAAACTACCTCTATTTGTGGACAGTATGATCCTGTACATAGAAAATCCAAGAGACTGAGCAAAACAACTACTGGAACTAATAGAGAAGTTCAGCAAAGTGGCAGGATACAAGGTAAACATACAAAAATCAGATTCCTCTACACCAACAAAGGGACCTCTGAAAAAGAAATAAGGGAAACAATACCATTTACAATAGCTATAAAAAGATAAAATACCTAGGAATAAATCTTACCAGAGACACAAAAGACCTATACAAAGAAAACTATAAAACACTACTACAGGAGACAACAAGGGATCTACAAAAATGGAAGAACCTACCTTGTTAATGGATAGGTAGACTGAATATTGTGAAAATATCAATACTACCTAAAGCAATCTACACATGTAATGCAATCCCAATCCAGATACCAACAATTTTTTTTAAGGACATGGAAAAACCAATTACTAAGTTCATATGGAAAGGAAAGAGTCCTTGGATAAGCAGAGCACTAGTGAAGAAGAACAAAGTGGGAGGTCTCACACTCCCAGATCTTATACAGCTACAGTGATCAAAACTGTGTGGTCTTGGTACAGTGAAAGATAGATAAACCAATAGAACAGAATTGAAAACCCAGAAATAGACCCATCCATCTATGGACAGCTGATATTTGACAAAGGTCCAAAACCCATTAAATGAAGAAGAGACAACCTCTTTAACAAATGGTGCTGGCAAAACTGGATATCTCCCTACAGAAAATTGAAACAAGACCCATACCTCACCCCATACACAAAAACAAACTCAAGTTGGATCAAAGACTTAATTGTAAAATGCAAAACTATAAAATTCATCAAAAATAAAATAGGGGCAAATCTAGGGGCCCTGATTTATGGCATAAATAGACTATCAAATATAACCCAGAATGCACAGGAGGTAGAAGAGAAGCTAGATGACTGGCACCTTTTAAAAATTAAATTCTTATGTGTATTGAAAGACTTTGTCAAAAGTGTAAAAAGAGAACCTGCAGATTGAGAGAAAATATTTGGCTATGACATATCTGACAAAGAGCTTATCTCCAAAATCTATAGAAAATTTCAACACTCAACACCAAAAAGACAAAGACTAATGCAAAAATGGGCAAGGGACATGAAGAGACACCCCAAACAGGATAGACCCCAAAAGAAAAACACCAAGACATATCATCATCAAACTCACCAAAACCAAAGACAAAGAATGATGAGAGCAGCACAGGAAAAATTAAGTTACCTACAAGAGGCAACCAATAGGACTAAGATTGGATTTCTCGACAGAAATCATTGCAAGCGAGAAGACAGTGGGATGGTATATATATAAAACCCTGAAAGAGAAAAATTTCCAACCAAGAATTATGTACCCAGCAAAACTGACCCTCAAATATGATGGTAAAAGTAGGGCATTTCCAGATAAGCAGAAATTAAGGGAATTTCTTAAAACCAGACCAACCTTATAAGAGGGAGTCCTTTGGACAGAGAAGCAACAACAGCCAACAACTAACCACTAACACACATAATGATATAACCCAGAAACCAACCCAACTATGGAAGTATCCAAAGTAAATAAGCCCACAAGGTTGTAAACAGGGAAGCAGAGACACCAACCAACAAATGAGGACAACTAAAACCCAAAAAGAGGGAAAAATATCTGTGTTATTACAGAACTTCTAGATGGTAGAGAAGTCAAGACAACTACAAGATAGAACAGACCGTTCTAAACTTGGGAAGAAAATTATAAATCACAGGGTAACCTCAAAGAAAAATGATAAACCTTCACATCAAAATAAAAAAGAGGACCAGCATTAATATTCAGCAAATACTGAAACAATAGCAATGAAGGAAGTGATAACATGATTCATAAACAAAACGAGCTCAGCATAGAAAATTATATGGAACAAAGAAATCGACACAATGAAAAAG
>NW_006921653.1:10011655-10053276 GCF_000298275.1 Orycteropus afer afer
GTACATAAATTATATTTCAATAAAATGCATTAAAAAAAAAGAAAAAGAAAAACTTACCATGCTGAAAAAAAAGAAAGAAAAATGTATAATAACAGCATTTCAAACCCATCTAAGCAATATTAACAATATTTGTACTTGATGTTACAGTCTGCATATTACATGAGAATTGTGGAATTCCACATTAAATACTACATTTGAAAATTATGCATTAAATCCTCATACAAAACTAGAATCCAGGTTCTATGTTAAAAGTCAATTACATAAAATTCTTCTTTCTAGAAAACTCTATCATTCACCAAGAGAGATCATTGGAAATACCATGGTTGAACGACAAGATAAACATAACTAATGTCACCAAATTATACATATGAAGAATGTTGAAATGGCAGATGATTTATTGCACATATAGTTACTACAATAAAGAAAAAATAACATAGTTCGATCTGGTAAATTTCAATGTAATGTTTTACGTACTGTGCATGCAATACTTTAGGAGCTCTGGTAGCATAGTGGCTAAAGCACTTGACTACTAACCAGAAGGGGCGGTTCAACCCACCAGCTACTCCTCAGAAGGAGGGTTGGGCAATCTACTTCCATAGTGATACCACCTTGGAAACCCAAATAGGAGTCACTATGAATCGGGTTGGACTCGACAGCACATAACAACAACAACATACAATACTTTGTGAATTAAAGAAAATCATCATTTAACTCAGATTTGAGAAAGCATGTAAATGTATTCATTCCCACATCAAAAAATTGGAAAGAAAAGACATTATGTTTATAAATCATTAAAAGGTAATGACTATGGTGGCCTGTGACTTTTTAGAATACTGACTTATTTTATGATCTATTTTTCTGAAAGAAATTATTTTGGATTAAGTCAAGAAAATAATATTCAATGCTATTAAGCTACCATTCTTATTGAGATGTCAATATTATGAATAAACTTCCCTGATCTATAAACCATTAAAAAAAAAAATCTCCAAAAGTATCTTACCATCAAGTTCAGAAGCAAACTTGTTCAATTCAAAGCTGTGTAAGAGTAAACAAATCATTCATTTTTGGGGTTTCCAATTATTTTAATTTCTAAACTTCATTATGAAAAAATAATTCTAAGAAGAGTAAGGTTTTCACTTCATTAGCTACTGTTCATTACAAATTATTTTATTCGCTTTCTCAAAATATCTTGTAAAATGGATGAAGGCAATTCAAGACCTATCACGTTTATTTATCTAACTTTTTTATGTGCAATATATAATCCTTCCCGTAACTTTTTATTTGTAAAATGTTATCATAAAGCAAGTTCTTATTAGAGCATTAGGTTGCTTTTCTAAAGAGCAAGTTTCTCAGTGATCACTTTAGAGGATAAATGGGCTACCAAATTATGTTTTTCGTATTTATTTCCTCATAAGCCCCAAACTTATATTTCAGTGACTTTTGTTCAAACCACTTTACTGATGGCAAAATGTTGTCTTTGTCCTTAAAACCATGATAAAGAACTTTATCAGCATTCAAGCTGCCTACTGGTTTGTGGTATTTCAATAATAAAACAGCAGGATTGAAAGCTCATGATGAGAAACCTGACTAATTACCTGTTAGATGATAGATGGTTGTAACTAAGCAATGCCAGTCACTGAAAACAAAACACTTCGAGATATCAATCAGCTTCCTGACAAATCCAATTTCCCTCACATTCAGTGGACAATAAATGGGAATTCTACCTCTACATCTACCTAGTGCAGACTTTTAACTTTAAAATATGCATCACAATGTTTTAATAAACTACAGGTTTTTAATTTTTAAATTAGTATTTAAAATACATGATTCATATTTCATATTTCAATCTCACAGATCTTAAATGGATGGTGGAAATAGTTAACATTGTAAATCTCCATTGTATTCCATTGCACAGGGTAAGGTGTACTTAATAGTAGTTTTCTTATTTTCTTTCTACATTTACATTTAACTCAAATTATTCACAACAACTAACAGCTGTGTTCACTCTCTTCCCTTTTTTTTTTTTTTCAAAATTTTGTGGTAAATGAGTTGGATGAACATTCTACATGAGATTCAAAAAGGAGAAGGCCCAATTAACACTGCCACGTACCAGCATGGGGGCAGAGTTAAAGCAAAGAGGGATTGAAGCATAGAAATTAAATGTAGGCCAAAGAAACACCTTTTCTTCCTTATAAGGAATGATTACATACATAGTCTGCATTTGGAATTATGGTTAACCCTCATAAGTCATCATCTGCAGTATCTTATTCTGTGTTTAAAAAAAAAAAAAAGGTGGTAGAGGAATGGAGAAAAGAAAAGAGATTGTTTGCTTCCAACTTATTAAAGAAAAATGCATTTGGAAATAAAATATAAAAGTCTGATAACATATAGTCTGAAACCTGGCACTTTCAAATATTGTTGTGGGGAGTTCACTGAAGGACAACTTGGCAATAGCTGTCAGAATTTAAATGATTAACACAGCAATCCACTTTAGGAATATCTTCCATAATTATCCTGATATATCTGTACAAATGTTCACTTAAGTGTTGTTTTTAATAGCAAAAAAATATATAATTTTTTCAAAGCTAGAGATAACCTATATCCATACAGTAGAATGCTATGCCATCAAACATAGTTTTTAAAAATAATGAGGTAGATCTGTATGTGCTAATCTGGAAATACCCAAGACATACTTAAAGTGAAAATATACTGGATTCAGAGCAGAATATTTCAATCTGAGCTATTTTAAATAACACAAATATCTGCAAATGTGTGCTTCATTATGAACAGGAAATTTATATAATAATACATAAGATAATGCTAGCTTTTGAGGGAAGAGTTTAGAGGCCTGAGGCAAATGGGATACTTACTTTCTATGGTATACTTTCTTGTGTTGTTCAAAATTTTACTATGCATTTTCATTTCCTTGTCAATAATAAATGAACAAATAAATAAGAAAGGTGGGGAGAGAGGGAGGGAAGGAAGAAGATAGATAGATGACAGGTAAATAGATATATCTGTTTCACTCCAAAGTTCATCCTTTTCTGGCTGTCTCATAGTCAAAATAGGGCAGAAGTGAGGGGAGAAAAATAACAAATTTTGTAAATCAGCCTGAATTCTGCACTTTTTCAACATAACTATGGAAACAGAAACACAAAGACATGGCCAGGTTGATGCTAATGAGCTGAACTTGAATTTGACCATCCCCTGATGCTGACTGCTTGGCTGTGACCTAGTCTGTGACTAAGAATTGTGATTGAGTGATTGAGGAATGCAGTATCTAATTCAAACCACCTGGGAAAATGAAAGATCATTCTGGCAGAAAACTTTATGTCCGGTTTTTCCAGCCAGTCAAAGAAGGGGGCTTTAAGGATTAGAGAATATAGAAAAGTTCAAAGAGTGGGAAACTCATCTCCAACTCATCCTATACTGGAATGTTATGAAGATATTAGAAAGTGATATCTTCTCTTTTCAGAATAGAACATGTTGGTGTATACACAAAAAAAACCACACACACATACAACACAAAAAGGATCCTTAGTCCTTCCACATACAGGCAATCCCCTGATTATGAATGAGATCCATATCCATTCCTAACTCTATCTCTAAGAATTTGTAGTCAGTCAGAACAGTTGCATATAGTTCTTATTTAGCCTTAATTAATGAGCTATGGTGGTATAGTGGGTAAAGCATTTGATTGTCAACCAGAAGGTCTGTGGTTCAAACCTGCCAGCTACTCCATGGGGGGAAGATGAAGCAATCTACTTCTGTAAAGATGTTATAGCCTTGACAACCCAATAAGGATCACTATGAGTGAGAATCAACTTGATGGCAGCAGGTTTTGTTGTGGTTTTGGTTTTTTTAGTGCAAGAAGCCTTCTCAATTATTTAAAAGCTTCCACATGCCAAGTGAAGATCATTGTGATGAAGAATTTTTTGTGAGTTGAGGTTAGTTCAATCATTTCAAAGTGAGGGCAGAAGTTACATAACATGAAAGCAGGGTTTTGAATCAGAACTGCCCCATTCAAAAATGGAGGCACCCCACTCAAAGATGGCAGCCAACCACACTGCTTTGTGTGTGTGTGGCTTTCCACAGTCCCGCCAAGAACCCAGTCTCACACATCAGGCCTCTGAAAGGACACCTCTTCTGAGTCTCCCATTCCAGGGTTTCAACGCAAAATGTACGTCCTGCTCTGAGTACCCTAATAAATCATCCAAATTGTGAAAGTTCCATTGTGTTCTTGTTTCTCTTTGTTGGCCATTACAGAACCAATTCAAAGCCTTGCATTAAAGGGCAAGTAGGACTTGTCTGTAGGTCAGACATTCATAACCCGGGGACTGCATGTATTCTTTTGCAGGATGAGAATTAGACACGTTCAAAAGTCAGAGAAAATCTAGAAATGAGAAAATGCATTCTCAGGAATAACTTAACCAATAGAAGGGATAATTCTTCAAATAACATATGATTAAGGAACAGTTGCATACAAGCAGTCCCTGGGTTACAAACAAGATCCATTCGTAAGTGTCTTTAAGTTCAATGTGTAGGTAAGTCAGAACAGGTGCGCACAGTTCTTATTTAGCCTTACTTCAGCCAAGAAAAGGCCCAAAGTCTTTTCAATTATTTAAAAGCTGCACATGCAGCAAATGAAGGTGATTGTGATGAAGAATTTGCTGCTAGCAAGGGTTAGTTCAACCATTTCAAAGTGAAGACAAATTTATGTATCATTAAAGAGAAAAGAGCAAGTATGAATTGTTAGTAAATCAGACATTTGTAACCCAGGGACTTACTGTATGTAACTTGAAATCTCCAACACTCAAGGCATTAGTATGTTAAATAAAAAATCCGGAGTCCAAAATATAAATGAGTTGTGTCCTAAAGAGGATGAAAAACGGAAGTAGAGGTGTGACTTATAATGACAGGTACCTTGGAATGATGAGTTACAGGAAATGAAGACACACTCAGAAAAGAAAGAAGAGACATGAAATAAATTTTCACTTGTTTATGAATTTTATCAAGGGCCAGTCCTGGCCAGAAAATTTGTACATGTAATATCAATAACTTGCAAAATAATAATTCCTTTACTATCTAACACCTTTTTCTCAATTAAATATATCCATATCTAGACCTAAGAAAGGAGACTTAGTGGTACAGTGGATAAAGCACTAAGATACTAACTGAAAGGTCAGCAGTTTGAACCCACTAGCCACTCCAAGGAAGAGAGATGTGGCAGTCTGCTTCTGTAAAGATCTGAGGACTTGGAAACCCTGTGAGGCATTTCTACTCTGTTCTGCAGGGTCATTCATTATGAATCAGAATCATCTTGAGGACAAAATGGTTTTTTTTAATATATAAGGAGCCCTGGTGGTGCAGTGGTTAAGTGCTTGGCTGCTAACTGAAATGTCACAGTTCAAACTCACCAGCCACTCCAAGAGAGAAAGATGTGGCAGTTTGCTTCGGTCAAGATTTATTGCTTTCAAAAGACTATAGGACAGTTCTGCTCAGTCCCACAAGGTCACTATGAGTCAGTGTCCACTCAACGGTAATGGGTTTTTGGTTTCATATCTATATGTATCTATTTCTATAAACACATACATATATATATACATATATAAACCAAACCAAACTCACTGCCGTCGAGTCGGCTCCAACTCATAACAACCTCTCCTTGGGTTTTTGAGACAATATCTCTACAGAAGCAGATTGCCCAATTTTCCTTCCAAAGAATGGCTGGTGGGTTTCATCCACCAGCCTTCTGGTTTAGTAGTCAAATGCCTTAGGCACTACACCACCAGAGCTCCCATATAAATGTATATATAACCTATATGTAAATATTAATTACAAAGACTAAAAGGCATTATAAAATGATGTTAAATAAAAATAATTATATGCCATATGAGGATTAAGAACAACTGGTATTTTTATAACATTACTATTGAGAAATTAAAATGGTACTTCTTGGCAATTTCTATAAAATTAAACATACACTTGCAGTATGAGCCAGCAATTGCACACCTAAGTTTATATCCAAAGGAAATTAAAACAGACATCAACCAAAGGCTTCCAGTTTAATGTTCATACAAAACTAAAAAAAAAAAAACCAAACTCACTGCTGTCAATTCTGACTCATAGTGACCCTTCCTTGGGTTTCCAAGGCAGTATCTATATGGAAGTCGATTGCTCAGTCTTCCTTCTGAGGACAGCTTTAATAGTAGCCCAAAACTGGAAACAACCCACATGTCTATCAATAAATATATGAAGGAACAAATTGTTGTATATTCTACAATTGAATACTGCACAGAATAAAAAGGAATTAATTACTAATGTAAGTGACAATGCTATACTAAACAAAAGAAGTAACATACAAAGGAGTACATGATACATATTTGCATTGATAAGAAACCCTAAAAAAGTCAAAACTAATATCTAGAAAAGCAAAACATACCAGTGTTTACCTGGATCTAGAGCTGTGGAGATTGAATGGAATGAGATCATAAAACACTGTATACCTTGATTAGGTGGTTATATAAGCATATAAAGATGTCAAAAGTCTTCAATATGTATAGTTAAAATTTATTGACGTAAATTATACCTCAATAAAGTTGATTTTAAAAACTAGAGTTGAAACCATACCTGTGGCTTCCAGCCAAACAAAACACAGGCATATGAGTTGAACATTTACCTCAGATAGATACACTCCTTGAAGAGAACAATCATGGGAGAATAGAAGGACTGTGTATGCACAGGGAAACAGGTCAGGGGACAGGAGTGCATGGAGGGATGGGCACAGGTAAGAGGTAACTATCAGGAGGAAGTGGGGGGGGGCTGTTGCATTGGGGTAAATTGTAGTCAATGTCACAAGACAAAGTGTATGTGACCTGCTGTATGGAAAGTGAATTTGCTCTGTTAACTTTCACCCAAATCACAATATTTTTTTTTTTAAAAAAAGTAAAATAAACAAAAAAAATGTGCCTATGCCAATAATTACAACTGTGTAGAAATTACATGTCCATATAATTAAGATTTGGAAGGGAAAATGTATTAATAAAAGCAGTTTGATTTGTGAAGTGGTGAAATTGTAGCTAAACTTGTTCATATTTTATAAAGAACTCCATTAATGTTGCTAATGTTTTAAATATTTTTAATACCTAAAGCTATGATATGTCCATATGTATTTAATTTTATTATGATCAATAAGTATATAGCACTTTAAAAATGAACTTTCATATCTAGATTTTTAATTCAACAAATATTTAGAGAGGCTACCATATTCAAATACTGTGTTGATATATTTACACAGAGATCAAAAAGATTGAGATTTTAGTCTCCAGTAGCTTTCAATCTAGCATCTGAGAGAAATTTTTATCAGGAATAAGTTTAATATGAACCACATGATCATATCAATTGATGCAGAAAAGGCATTTGATAAAATCCAACATTCATTCCAGATCAAAACTCTCCACAAAATAGAAATAGAAGGAACGTTCCTCAACATAATACAGGGCCTCTATACAAAACCAACAGCCAACATTATTCTCAATGAAGAGAGACTGAAACCATTCCCCTTACAAACAGGAAGCAGACAAGGATGCCCTCTATCACCACTTCTATTCAACATTCTGTTGGAAGTCCTAGCCTTTCTTGGCAATAAGCCAAGAAAGGAAAATCAAAGACATCCAAATTGGAAAGGAAGAAGTCAAACTATTCCTATTTGCTGATGATATGATCCTATACCTAGAAAACTAAAGAGACTCGGTAAAAAAAAAAAAAAATCTACTGGAACTAATTGAGAGATTTAGCATCATGGCAGGACAAAAGACCAGCATCCAAAAATAAGTTAGATTCCTCTATACCAGCAAAGAGATTGCTGAAAAAGAAATAAGGTAATCAATACCATTTACAATAGCTACCAAAAAATATATATATTTGGGAATAAATCTTACCAGGGACACAAAAGACCTGTACAAAGAAAAATACAAAAAAAAAAAAAAAAAAAAGTACTTCAAGAAACCATAAGAGATCTACAAGATGTAAGAACATCCCATTCTCATGGATAGGAGGATAGAACATTGTGAAAATGTCAGTTCTACCCAAAGCAATCTATACAATCAGTGCAATCCCAATCCAGAGCCCATCAACATTTTTTAAGGATATGGAAAAACCAATCACTAGCTTTATATGGAAAGGAAAGAGAACTCAGATAAACAAAGCACTGTTGAAGAAGAAGTAGATAGTAGGAGGTCACACACTGCCAGATCTCAAAACCTACTATACGGCCACAGTAGTCAAAGCTGCCTGATATTGGTACAATGACAGACACTTAGACCAATGGAATAGAATTGAGAACCCAGAAATAGATCCATTGACCTATGGTGAGCTGATCTTTGACAAAGGGCCAAAATCCACTAAATAGGGAAGAGAATGTTTGTTTAATAAATGGTGCTGGCAAAACTGCATACCCATTGGCAGAAAAAGGAAACAAGATCTGTACCTCACACCATACATGAAAACTAACTCCAGATGGATCAAAGACTTAAATGTGAAACCTAAAACTATAAAGTTCCTCAAGGAAAAACTAGGGGCAAATTTAGGGGCCCTAATATATGGCATAAGTAGACTATCATGCATAACCCAAAATGTACAAACAGCAGAAGAGAAACTAGATGAATGGGACCTTCTAAAAATTAAATTTTTATGTGCTTCCAAAGACTTCTACAATAGAGTCAAAGGAGAACCAACAGATTGGGAAAAAATATTTGGCAATGACATATCTGACAACGGATTTATCTCTCAAATTTATAGAAAACTCCAACACCTCAACAACAAAAACATGAAGAATCCAATTTAAAAATGGGCAGAAGACATGAATAAACACTTCATCAAAGAGGATATTCAGGCAGCCAACAAACACATGAAGAAATGTTCACTACCAATAGCCATTAGAGAAATGCAAATCAAAACAAGGAGATACCATCTTTTCCCAGCACTAGTAACAAAGTTGAACAAGAAAGAAAATAACAAACACTGGGGAGGATGTGGAGAGATTGGGACTCTCAAACACTGCTGGTTGTTGTTGTTGTTAGGTGCTGTCGAGTCATTCCCGAGTCATAGCAACCCTATACACAGCAGAATGAAACACCGCCCAATCCCATGCCAGCTCCATGATCCTTGTTATACTTGAGCCCATCGTTGTAGCCACCATTTCAATCCATCTCGTTGAAGGCTTTCATCTCTTTTGTGGACCTTCCACCTTCCTAAGCATGACATCCTTCTTTAGGGAATGGTCCCTTCTGACAACATGACCAAAGTAGGTGAGATGAAGTCTGGCCATTCTTGCTTCCAAGGAACATTTCGGCTGTGGATAACATTGAGAAGCATGGGAATTCCCAAACACTTAACTGTACTTGTGAGGAAGCTGTATATAGACCAGGAGGCTGTCGTTCAAACAGCAAGGGGACACTGCATGGTTTAAAATCAAGAAGGGAGTTGTATCCTTTCACCATACTTATTCAATCTATATGCTGAGCAGATAATCTGAGAAGCTGGAAGAAGAACGTGGCATCAGGATTGGAGGAAGAATCATTAACAACCTGTGATACACTGATGACACAGCTTTGCTTGCTGAAAGGATGACTTGAGGCACTTACTGATGAAGGTTGAAGAATACAGTCTGCAGTATGGATTACATCTCAATATAAAGAAAACAAAAATCCTCACAACTGGACCTATAAGCAGCATCACGATAAATGGAGAAAAGATTGAGGTTGTCAAAGAATTCACATGGCTTGGTACTATAATTGACACCAATGGAAGCAACAGTCAGGACATTAGATAACATATAGCCCTGAGGAAATTGGCTGCAAAAGACCTCTTTCAAGTGCTGAAGAGCAAAGGTGTCTCCTTGAGGACTAAGGTGCGCCTGACACAAGCCATGATATTTTTAATCACCTCATACGCATGTGAGAGCTGGACAATGAATAAGGAGGACCAAAGAAGAATTGATGCTTTTGAGTTGTGATGCTTGCAAAGAATACTGAAAATACCATGGACTGCTAAATGAACTCACAGATCTGTCCTGGAGGAAGTGCAGCCAAAATGTTCCTTGGAAACAAGAATGACCAGACTTCATCTCAGCTACTTTGGTCATTCCCTGGAGAAGGATATAATGCTTGGTAAAGTGGAAGGTCAAAAAAAGAGGGGAGGAAGGCCCGGGACAAGATGAATTGACACAGTGGCTACAAAAATGAGCTCAGGTATAGCAAGGATCATGGAGCTGGCACAAGACAGGGCAGTGTTTTGTTCTGCTGTACGTAGGGTCGCTATGAGTCACAGACGACTTGATGGCACCTAACAACAGGAGGCTCAATTGGCACAACATAATATATAAAAATGTTGTTCCACAACCTACTTTGGTGAGTAATGACTGGGGTCTTAAAAGCTTTCGAGCAGCCATTTAAGATGCAGCTAATGGTCTCCTCTCATCTGAAGCAAAGAGTGAAGAAAACCAAGGGCATTTGGAAAGAATCAGCCCTAGGATATGATGGACCTTAAGACCAGAAGAACTAAATGGTGCCTGGCTACCAAAGACAACCACTCAGAAAGAGAACAAAACTGGAGATCCTGGATAGATTGGGAGGAAAAATGTGGAACAAAATTCAAAAACACAATAACGACCAGAATTACTGGTTGGATGGAGTCTAGTGAGACCCCAAGACTATGGCCCTAAGATACACATTGGCCCTGGTATAGGACTTACTCCCAAGAATTTGCACTCAGCCCAACAGTAGAAAGATTTACATGCAGAACACCCAACCCGGACGATGAACCCACCTTCTCTGTGGAGGTACACCCCCTGGAATATTCAGCCATGGAGCACGAGAGGGGCAGGAATCACATGGAGGGAAAGCTGGACAGATAGGAGTGCATAGCTAAGAAGGGAACAGGGATGTAGGAGTCACAGGGATGGGAAAGAAGGAGAGTAAGTTAGGGTTGGGCATGGTAATCGGGGAATGTAACCAACTGTACACAAACTGTTGAATGCAAAACAAATTATTCTCTGTAAATTTGCAGCCAAAGCATAATAATAAATAAATAAATAATAAAATGTTCCATGATAGCTTTTTCTCAAAAAAAATATGGAATAAAAAATAAGCAGAAAATGAGAGGAAAGGATCAAAAGAGAAATTTAATTAAAGCATCCTTATAATTTATTGTCCAAACTTGAGTATGTTGGAAAAAAGGAAAGAACAACATTAACGATTATAACTGTCCCAGCCCAAAGCCATAGATATGGACAATCCAGGATACATGGTAACTCTACTTTTAAACATCAGATTTCAAACATCAGGCTAATGGGATCTAATATTTGTTATAAAAAGAGGAAATGGAGAGAACAACTTGTGATTGAGAACATTTAGATCATTTGCAACCAGTTAAGTCACTATGAAGAATCAGCCCCCAAACAATTGCTTTAACCACTGATTCTTCTAGACAAAAAGTCTGAAACTGCTGACCTGGTGTTGGGTCAGATGTTTGCTTTGACATGCAATGTGTGGGGTAGTGTGCTTCTTAAAAAACTTGAATTAGTTGCCAGCATATATAAACTGGAAGAATTCACATAAGAATCCAGATTTCCAGCTTCTCTTGAAAGAAATTGGAGAAGTGTGAAGACCAGTAAAGAATTTTCACATGGCACCAATTGACATTCTCCAGTGCTGACCCCTCTCCAGTGATTTCTTTTTTCTTTTTTTCTTCCTAATCATTGACTTTGAAATGCAATAGAAAAATCTTACAAATGCATATATAAAAACAAGACATGATCATAGCTGATAGTGAAGATAATCTAACCAGAAAGCTGTCAGCTGCTAACAGACTGCTGAAGTTCTGAGTGTGATGTGCTACAGGGCTGAAAGGAATAATTTATATTCTCCTCCTTCTTCCTCACCCTCTCCTTTAACAGAATCCACACCAACCTCCTCATATTCTTTCTCAAGGGCAGCCATGTCCTCATGGGCCTCAGAAAACTCTCCTTCTCCATTCCTTCAACCACATACTAGTGAACGAAGGCATGCTTGGCATGCATCCAATCAAACTTGTGGTCCAGGAGAGTCCAGGCCTCAGCAATGGGTGTAGTGTCGCTCAGCATGAACACAGCTACCTGAACCTTGGTTAGATCTCCACCAGGTACCACAGTGGGAGGCTAGCAATTAATACTAACTTTGAAGCCAGTGGAGCACTAGTCCACAAATGCTGTGTTGGTCTTGATGATAGCAATATTAGCATTGGCATCTTCGGAAACCACAACACCATGGTACAACACCACTAAGCCATGTATTTACCATGGTAAAAGTTGAATTTCACCATCTAGTTAGCTGGCTCAAAGCAAGCATTCGTACTCTCCGCTATGGAAAGCTGTTCATAGTAAGCTTTCTCAGAGGAGATGAAGGGGTCATATTTGGCCAAAGGGAAGTAGATGCAGGGATAGGGCACCAGGTTGGTCTGGAATTTGTCAGATCGACATTCAATGCATCATCAAATCTGAGGGAAGCTGTGATAGCAGACACAATCTGGGCTAATAAGGCAGTTAAGGTTAGTGTAGGTGGGGTGCCTAATATTGAGTCTTCTGCAACAGATGTCATAGATGACCTCATTGTCTACTATGAAGTCACAATCTGAGTGCTCCAGGGTGCTGTGGGTGGTGAAGATGGAGTTAGTTATAAGGTTCAACTACAACTGTGGAAACAGTTGAGAAGCTGAGTAAATGTAGAACTCCTGCTTGGACTTCCTGCCTTGATCAACAGAGAGGTGGTGAACCCAGAACAGGTTACCCCACCATATCTGTGGAAAACCAAGAAGCCCTGAAGACCTGTGCATAGTCAACCGGCTTGTGAATTCTGTCCAAGACCAGGTTGATGATCTCCTTGCGGTTGGTGTAGTGCCCACAGGCATAGTTATCGGCAGCATCTTCCTTTCCTGCTCAGGACAGAAGAGCTGGCAGTGCAACTTCATTGGTGACTGGGTTCCAGCTCTACAAAATCTGCCCTGGGCACATGTTTGCCAGTGCTTGTCCCACTGAAGAAGTTGTTGAAGGGGTCTTCTTCTGCCCCAGTGGCCTTGTCATTTGGTATATGGCCTTCGGGCTGGATACTATGTTCCAGACAACAGAGTTTTCAGCAGGCATAGCCAATCTGGACACCAACCTGGTTGACGTGGATGGAGAGTCACTCACACATGGTGGCTAAGGGTTAGGAGGTGAAGCAACAGGAGCAAACAATGGGTTCCAGGTATCAATTATTCTAGACAAGCTAAGAGGTGAGGTAAGTAACACACTGCTCTCCAGTGATTTCTAATGTGAAGCTGCTTTGCTTATGTGCCCACTAAGCCATTCACAGACATCTGAGTTTTCAACCCTAATTCTACATCAGGCTCTCATCATCAGCGCAAAGTAAGGGTTGCAGCAGAAGCTAAAACATTTTAAGAAATTGAAAATAGAAATCAACAAGCCCAGAAAAATGATCTGGAAACTTCTGAAGATTTGTAGGGGATATAATACTACTACTATTTAAGTAGACCCAACAAAAGAAATTAATTCTATGCAAAAGATCCTCCTAAATTTCATAAATCTCATTGTAATTTAGCCTGAACTATATGAGTAGAGCTTTCAGAATTCTCTTACTGAAATGGACAATAGCCAATTCAGTCCAATGGCAAAGTGCACAGCCAGAGGCCCCAGCCCAGTGACTGCTGCCCACCCAGCTTCTTTCAACAAGCCTGCAACGTCATTGGGTGTGCAATTGTTAGCCAAATCTTCATTAATTACAAGCCTCATAAGCAGCTGTGCCATGTGGGAGGGTGGAGAGAGACAGCCCCTGTCTTTATAAGAGAGAATTTGGAACTAAAAGGGATTTACAGCCTCAAAGCATTCCAAAATAGAATAACTTGTTTTCAGAGTAGAGAGAAAAACACTTGAAAATAAGAATGCTCATCCTGGACACTAGTACCTAAATATGAACTTAAAAAAGACCTTCACTCTTTAGCATAAAGGAAGTTGAGGGCCATAGGTGGTTTTATAATTGTGACAAAATGTTTTGTGGGGGAAAAAAGATGTATTCTTGGCAAAGGTGACTTGAATTGGTGTCTCTTGTGAAGCAGAGGATTGTTTCCCTACTTAGTGCTGGTCCCAAACCAAGGAAGAGAGGAAGCAGAGAAGCCACTTTTGGGGAGATTTCTTTCAATAACTTAGTTATTTCATTTTTGTTTATTTTTGATTGTTTTCATTTTAATTTACATTTTAACAGGTAATATGTACCCATAATATAAAATTCAAAATATACAAAAAGGTGAAGAGTAAAAAAAGGGCTAAATCTCCCTCTGATCTGTCCTCTAACTCCCCAATTCCCCTCCCAAGGAGACCAATTTCACATATTTCCTTCCAAAGATGTTATTCACATACAAGCAACTACATGTATATTTTTTTCTTTTTTCCCTTTCTAAATAAATAGAAACATACTACATGCTAATCTTCACTTTGATCTTCTTCGTGTAATGTCTTAGGAAAAAAATGTCTTAGAATCAATAAAAAAAAAAATCCCACTATTCTTTTTTTACAGCTACATAATATTCCTTTGTAAAAATATTTATCTAATTCCATATTAATCGATAGATCTGGTATTCCTGATATTTGATATTGCTAAATAACTATAATCAAATAGCTAATGTGATAGTAATCTTGTATCCAGATCATTCTCATTAGTATGTCTGTGAAATAAACACCTAAAAATAGAAATCATTGTGTTAAAGGGTATATGATTCTTTTTATTTTGAAAGAGATTTTCCCTACAGGTTGTATAATTTACATTCCCACCAAAAATTCGTAATAATGTATGCTTGTCCACATCTTCTTGAGCAATAAATAGATATATATTTTCATGAACAAATATACATCGATGTCTGCTGCAAACTTTAATGTAACTAAATTTTTGATGAATGCATTAGACAAAATGCCTGCCATCTGGGGACTCAGCCTAGACATGGAGGCAAAGTTCATGTACAAAAATTAAATAGATTTGATGCACATCTTGTTGATCAAGTTCAAGAAACATGAAAAATAATATAGACTATCATCTCCCAAAATATATCCCCTAGAATTCTAGGTCAGTGAGGACCTCCATAAATAAGCTTGAGAAACGCTATGCACTATGTAACCCTTGGAGATTCACAGGATTATTAGTCTATTAAAAGCTAACATGAAGAAAGCAATTTAACATTGCTCATCCAATTGTTTCTCAAATTTATGGTGGCACACACTTTAAGAAACACAAATATAGAATAAATATTCAGTGGAAAGTATGAGATAGCAGGAAAGGCCCACACATTTTAAGCAGTCTACATCAGGACAAGTGTGGTCATCAGGTTAGCTGCAGTGGAATTTTCATGATGGAAACAAGTAGTAAATAAAGTTGGATGGTTGAAATAAAAAAGGATGATTCAAATTCTTGCTACTAAAACAGTGGAGTTAAAATTTATTTAGAGAACCATCCTGAATACATTGTGGTCATTCACATAATGAAAAACTGTACAATAATTAAGAAAAATGAGGTAGAGCTCTGTAGAATAATATGACTCCCAACACATTTTGTTTGGTCAAAAATTTGCAGAATGCATTATGATATCATGGCACCATTTTTTTCATCTTATATACTATCTTCAATTCCTCCCTTTCTACTGTCCTTCAAACCTACCCAAAAGTTCTTAGCCTCATCACCACAATTAAATTTTCATGTGAAGGTCACTAATAACTCCCGTGGTACTAAATACAATGATCAGTTCTTTATCATCATCTGACCTGGACTGTCATCAGTATTTGACACAGCTGATCATTCCCTCATTGAAAGAGTTTTTTCGCTTGACTTCCTAAACACTACCCTCACCTACATTTCCTCTTTCCTCACTCACTGCTTCTCAGCCTCCTTTGTTGGTTCTTCCATAACTCTGAAATCACTAAATGTTAGAGACCCCCAAGAGTCAGATCTTACATGTCTTCTTTTCTATATCTACAATAGTATCTTCGTAGTCTAATTTCAACTTTAAGTGCTATTCATATGCTGATGGCTCACTCCTAAATCAAACTGCCTGTTGAAGAACTCCTCACAACCGCCTAAAGACATCTCTAACTTAACATACCCAAAACTTAGCTCCTGATTTTCAGGTACACCTACTAAAAAGAAACCTACAGTCTTCTATATCTCAGTTAAAACTGAGTGAAAACTCCAATCTTCCAATTACTGAAAGTCAAAACTGGGCTTCAACCTTGACTTCTCTCTTTCTTTTACATCCCACATCTAATCCAGAAGAAACCTCTCTTTGCTCTACCTTCAGAATCAAACAAAAATCTTTACTCAATACATTTCTGCTACTTCTCTGTCCAAGTCACTAGGATATCTTGTCTAAATTCTTGCCTCATACCTGCCCACTGCCAAACCCCATTCAGTCTAGTCTCAACAGAGCAGTCATAATGATTCATTTGAAATGTGAGTCACAACAACTTACTTGGCTAAAAACTCCCAGGTTCAAAACCTTCTGCTGTTGATGTTGTTATTGTTGTTGTTAGTTGCTGTCAAGTTGGCTCTGACTCATGGTGACACCATGTGCAACACAACTACACCTTGTCGAGTCCTGCATCATGCTCAAGTTCATTGTTGTGTATTTTGAGTATCTTCCAAGCTAAGGGCCCATCTTCTAACACTATATTGGATGAAATTTTGGAGTGATTGTAGGGTCTTTGTTGGCTAATTTTTAGAAGTAGATCTCCAGGTCTTTCTTCATAGTCTATCATCATCCAGATTCTCCAATAAAACCTGTCTGCCATGGGTGAACCTGCTGGCATTTGAAGTAATGGTGGCATAACTTTTAACATCATAGCACCATGAAAGCTACCATAGTATGACAAACTGACAGACAGGTACTGAAAAATACTTCTACTCAAAAACCATACACTTGTTAATAACAATGCAAAGAATCCGTTGCTCACTTCGATCTAGTTTCCCACATGCCTTAATCACTCTGACCCACCCAATTTTTCTCCCACTTCTTTATTCTGCTTCAGACTCCCTTGCAGGATTTCTTAATGTGCTATTCATGCTATTCATGTGCTCTGAACATGCAGGTTACTTACTTGCTTTCCTTCTACCTATCATTATCTTTCTCTAGATGACCTCTTACATCTTGGCTCAAATATCACCTTCACATTGATCTGTTCTTTGACCAACCTATTTATATCCTATTAATATTCTGTAATTTATTTTTCTGCATAGCATTTATGACCTTCCCAAATACTACATAATGAACTTATGTTGTTGTTAAGTGCCGTTGAGTCGTTTCCGACTCATAGTGACCCCATGCACAGCAGAACAAAACACTGCCCAATCCCACGCCAGCCCCACAATCTCTGCTGTACTTGAGCCCATCTTCGCAGCCACTGTGTCAATCCATCTCCTTGAAGGCCTCCCCCTCTTTCGTTGACCCTCCACCCTACCAAGCATGACATCCTTCTCCAGGGAATTGTCCCTTCTTACAACATGACCAAAATAGGTGAGACGAAGTCTGGCCATTCTTGCTTCCAAGGAGCATTCTGACTGCACTTCCTCCAGGACAGATCTGTTAGTTCTTTTAGCAGTCCATGGTACTTTAAGCATTCTTCTCCAGCACCACAACTCAAAAACATCAACTCTTTTTCAGTCTTCCTTATTCATTGTCCAGCTCTCACATGCATACAAGGCAATTGGAAATATCATGGCTTATGTCAGGTGCACCTTAGTCCTCAAGGAAATATCCTTGCTCCTCAGCACTTGATACAGTTCCTTCGCAGTTGACTTTCCCAATGCTACACGTCGTCTAATGTCCTGACTGCTGCTTCCGTTGGCATCGATTGTAGAACCAAGCAACGTGAATTCTTTGACAACCTCAATCTTCTCTCCATTTATTGTGATGCTGCTCATTGGTCCAGTTGTGAGGATTTTTGTTTTCTTTATATTGAGACGTAATCCATACTGCAGACTGTATTCTTCAAACTTCATTAGTAGGTGCCTTAAGTCATCCTCACTTTCAGCAAGCAAAGTTGTATCGTCTGCATATCTCAGGTTGTTAATGATTCTTCCTCCAATCCTGATACCACGTTTTTCTTCATATAGTCCAGCTTCTTGGATTAATGAACTTATATATTTAGGTTTATACATGCATGCCTCCTCTAGAATGTAAACTCCATAAAGCCAGGTATTTTTGTCCATTTTATTCAATGTTGATTACCCAGTGCATTCAATTAATACTAATTAAATGGATAAATGGATAAACATTGTGTGTGTGTGTGTGTGTGTGTGTCGCTCTAGAGAGAGGATGAGTAAGAAGGTGAGAGTATCATGATTGAGGGCTGTGCAAGTGGCACTCAAAATGATGACTGTGATGGTTAAAGTTGTGTGTCAATGTGGCTGAGCTATGAGTCTCAGTGGTTTGGCAGTATGTATGTTTCATGTAGTCTGTCAGTTATGTTATAATGTAGTCATCCTCCATGATGAGATCTAATATAATGTAATCACCTGCTATAGATGATTATAGAACTGCTATAAGTGGCTAATCAGTTGAAAGGGAGTTTCCTTGAGGGTGTGGCCTGCATTCATATATATGGACAGTTTGGCAAAGCTCTCTGACTTTTTACTCAATCACAGTCCTGCATCTAGCTTGTCATCATCTGATCTCCAGTTTCTTGGGTTTGAGTCAGCTGCCTATAGCATTGCCTGCCAATCTTGGGATTAGTTAGCCTTCACAGTTTATAAGCCAGCACCCTGCCATCTGACCAGCTGGTCTTGGGTTCATCAGCTCCTGCAGCTATGTGAGTCAAGAGAAGCCTCCAACCTAATATCTGACTCATGGACTTGGGACTTGCCAGACTCTATAACCATGTGAGTCATTTCATTGAGATAGATAGATAGATAGATAGATAGATAGATAGATAGATAGATAGATAGAGATAGAGATACATATGTAAGCTTCACAGGTTTTATGTTTCTAGAGAACCCAGGCTAAGACAGTAACTTTATTATCTCAAGTTTTTAAAATATTATATATTCATTACTTTTATATAATGAGAGAGTGATTATTTGTTAAAAAATAATAATATAATATATAAGTATACTATGTAGCTCCTATATCCTGCTCCCCTCTTCCAGTTACAGCTAATTAGACAAGGGTATAGATTTAATTCAAATTGGGAGAATCATATTCTGTCTCCAAGAAATTTGGAATTTGATCATTGAGACACTAAGTCAGTCCGAGAAATATGAGGAATACAACTATTGGTCTCATGGAATTTGAGCCAAATTACATGTAAAGTAAATTTATGGAGAGATCAAGGAGTTTATGAATAAGGAAACACTTATGGGAAAGGAGAAACAGGAGACTAGATGGAATAGATACATAGAAAGACAGAGATGTGTGTAGAACCCTTCTTTTCAGTGCCCTCTACATATAGAAACTATATTCTATTTCCCATTCCTACTCCTTCTGTGATAGTTGGAGTTGTATTAACTTGGCTGGACCACAATTCTGAGAGGTTTGTTGTGATGTGGTTATTCCCATGATGAGATTGGATGTACATATTTTAGCAGCCAATCTGTTGAAAGGGAATTTCCCTAGGGGTGTGGCCTGCTTTCAGTATATTTATGGACATCCTGGGAAAAGAGACACTCTTCTATGGATCAGGGTCCTGTTGTGCTGCCTACAACTGTCCATGAGTGAGCAATCCACCATTCGGCCTGATAATCTTGAATTAGTCATTTGTTGGAGTCAATAGCCGGTATACTGTCTGTCAACCTTAAGCTCGTCAGCCCCTGCAGCTGCATGAGTCGGGAAAAGCCTCCAGCTTGATGTTAGATCCAAGAACTTGGAACTTGCCAGCTTCTATAAGTGTGTGAGCCATTTACCTAAGATAAATTTCTTTCTCTCTTTATATATATGAGCTTTACTGGTTTTGCTTCTCTACAGAAACCAGTCTAACAACACACCTTCCTTTCAACAAACACTCTTTAACTTAAACTAATTTTAAAAGAATTTTATCCACCAGCCACTCCTTGGAAGGAAGATTGGGCAATCTACTTCTATAAAAATACCACCGCAGAAACCCAAGGAGGGATCGCTTGAGTCAGAGACGACACGATGGCACATAACAGCAACAACAACCAACAATTATGTTAGAACCTTGACTTAAATATTCAATATCTTGTTTATAATATAAACTGACAATATGTTGAAAAATTATAAAATAGGATGAAACATTCAGAAAATATACTCAAAGGCTGGATCCACTGCTTTTATTTTAAAAGTATGAGAAGGCTAACATCAAGTCAGAGTCTTGCATTTGCAAAGATTGTTAATTTACATGCTCTCATTACTTAATTTTAAGGTTCTCTGCTATTACATCTATAATGCATTCAGCAAAATACATTCCATTATACCTTCATCTATTAAAACAGCTGTTTTTAGCCACAATATCCCAAGCTCTTAGTTAGGAAGCTTGCATGTAACTTGCTACTAATAATGAAGTACCCAAGTTTATTAATTGGTAAATTTTGATAAATTTGCACAGTTTCACTTACTTGCATCTCCATATGCATTCATGAGTGGGAATGAAAGAGGTAGGGCTACAGGTAGCTCTCCAGGAGTCACACATTTTCTTCAGCCTATTTTACTATGTTTCAACCCATAATCTGGAATACTCACAGGTAGCATGTGATACAAATGTGAGCCTCATGTTGACACATCCCTATTTTACAGATCACTTAGTCAGAAAAACATTTGCTGACCCCTCAAGCTAACCACCAAAAATTTCTATCACATTATTCCTTATTAATTTTCTCTCACTTATTAATTCACTTATCATTATCTGGTACTTTTCTTATTTGTTTTCTAATTTTATTTTCTTTTTTAAATTTATTCCCTACTAAAACATAAATTCTGTGGGACCTGGTACCCAAGATGTTTTGTTCACCATCATTTCCCCCAGCACTTTACACTATGTTGCACCAGACATAATAGGCACTCAACAAATATTTGTGATAGAAGAATGAATGAATTATTTAATTAGCATAGCACACCTAGATAATTTCTATTCCAGGGCCTCCGCATTTTCTCTTTCTCAGCCATAATGCTCTATTATTCATTCTTCTTATGGTTGTCTCCTGTTTTAGTTATCCAGTGCTGCTATAATAGAAATTCCACAAGTGGATGACTTTAGCAAACAGCAATTTACTTTCTCACAATTTAGGAGGCTAGAAGTCCTAATTCAGAGAGTTGGCTCTAGGCGAAGTCTTCTCTCTGTGTGTATCACTGTTTTAGGAGGTTCCCAGCACAGGGATGTCAGGTTGAAAGGATGTGTCCACTCTGGCTCTCTTCTTGGTGGTTGTAAGTCCCTCTGATCTCTGCTTGCTTGTTTAACCTCTTTTAAATCTCAAAACAGATGATTCAAGATACAACTTAATCCTGGAGATTGTGTCCTGCCTCATTAACATAACTTGCCTCAAATTCTGCCTTGTTAACATCATAGAGGTTAGGATTTACAACACCTAAAATAATTACATCAGATCACAAAATGGAAGATAAATATATACTACTGACAATCATGGCCTTGCCAAGTTGACACATATTTTTTTGGTGGACACAATTCAATCCATAATAGCTCCTTCACATCATTTAGGTCTTAACTCAAATTTCGCCTTCTAGGAAAGAACACCATTGAGCATACTAACCTTTCCACAACCAGGCCTTCTCTGTTATATTGGTCTGTTTTAATATTACCACAGGACTTGTGACTATCATAAATTACCTTTATTTATTGTTTGTTGTTTTCACCCTTCGCCATACAAGAACGTAAGCTACATGGGGAACTTTGACTGTTCTATGTCATATCTTCAAAAGTTGTGGTGTAGTAGTGGTTAAGGTATTTGACTGTTAACCGATAGATCAGTGGGTCAAACCAACCAGCTGCTCTGTGGAAGAAATATGAGGCATTCTACTTCCAGAATTATTTACAGCCTTGGAAACTCAATGGGGTTTGCTGTGAGTTGCAGTTGACTTGATGACAGTGGGCTTGGAGTTTTTGGTATCCTGTACCTCCAGAACATGTATGAGGGCCTGGCACATAACAAGCAACAAGCATTCAATAAATGTTTGTTAGATGAGTGAATGAACTGTTGAAAACTGCCATTTTAAAATATATGCCCACACATGAATTCATTGTTCTTCAGTACTGGAATATAGACAACAAACTAAATTGCTATAATATATAAGTAGTTTCTAAACAGTTAAATATTCACACAGAAAATAGATCAAATGATTGCCAGATTGTATTTCCAGATATATTTATTAACTTGGCTATGTGCAAATGCTGGATCAATTTTGTCATTTCAATTAGTTTCTAAAGGAAAATCTATCTTTCCCTATGTAGATTGGAAAGTGAAATTAAAAAGGAGATTTTGATACAATTAAATCAAAATCACTCAGCCTTGGCAAATGTGTGCCACTGTAAGATCTATTTGTGTATACAGACACAATTCTGGAGGAAGAAAATTCCTAACCTTGAAAGGCTCTCTTATGCCTATGCCCCAAAACAGATTTAACTAAATCACACTTTATAATAGTCTCAGATGTAAGAGGAAAAAAAATATTATTTGAGCCAGAAAACCACATTTGGAACCACCCAGAATTATTGTTTACACAATGGGCTCATCCAAATGTCCAATTTAGAGAGAGTCACCACTAAAGCCAATGCTATCTTGTAGCTCTATAGTCCTCTCCTCACCAGCCCACCCCCAACCTATTTTGGGGCACCTGAAAGATCCCCCTTCTCAGATCACCTTTCTGGAAATTTTTTCTGATGAACCTCATTCTGTGAACCAGTCAACAAATAATTATTGAACACTTATGAAGTGACATTGTTTCAAAAAAACCACACCACTGCCATTGAGTAGATTACAACTCCTAGTGACAGAGTGGAACTGCTAGGACAGAGTAGAACTGCCCCATAGTGTTTCTAAGGCTGTAATTCTTCACAGAAGTAGACTGTCTCATTTTTCCCCTGCAGAGTAGCTGGTGGGTTCAAACTGCCAACCTTTTGGTTAGCAGTCAAATACTGTAAACACTACACCAACAGAGCTCCTTAGACAATGTTTCAAAAAACCAAACTCGCTGGCATTGAGTCCATTCTGACTTACAGTGACCCCCATTGGGTTTCCAAGACTGTAAATCTTTATGGAAGCAGAACACATCATCTTTCTTCTGTGGAGCAGCTGGTGGGTTTGAACCACTGACTTTTTGATTAGCAGCCAAATTCCCTGACTACTGCACCACCAAAGCTCCATTAGGAGCTTCAAGAGCTATTTCCAAACCAAAACCAATCTCACTGCCATTGAGTCGGATCCAACTCATAGCAACCCCTTCTTGGGTTTCCAAAGCAGTATCACTATGGAAGTAGATTGCCCAACCTTCCTTCCGAGAAGTGGCTGGTGGGTTTGAACCACCAGCCTTCTGGTTAGCAGTCAAGTGCCTTAGGCATTACACTACCAGAGCTCCCAGAGGCTATTTAGGCACTGGAAATTTATCAGTGAACAAAACCCTCATCCTCATGGAGCTTAAATTTTAAGTGTACCCCATTCAGTTTAAGGTCAGATAAATACAGAGATGATGGATAGTAAGTGTCTGATAGAGATGAATTGCTAAAAATAAAGCCCCATCATGAAAATTCACATCTGAAAACCTTTTTTTTTTAATTCCCTAACCCCATGATGGATTACAACTAAGTATGCTGATGTGTTTTCTACTTCAGCAGGAATGACTTGAAAATGGAGTCTGAAGAGCAGATGAGTTTATAGAGTCACAGATATAATGGTTGTTACATGAACATATAAAAAACTCAAGCCAAACCCATTGCCATCGAGTCAATTGTGACTCACAGCAACATCTCCCAGGGCACTCAGAATTATATCACCCAAGAACATATTTAACACATGAATCAGGCATATTTTTTCCCAAATGTTTTCCTGTGACATTATGTGTGCATACTATCTCCCATTATGGGCTTCCATTGGGAAGAAAATATGTCCTTCATTTACTTTGTACTGTGTTCAAGGGGCAAGTTATAGAGTGGCCCCAAATAGACCATGAGTTCATTAACTGACTGCTTGTTAAATAATACATTGCATTTATAAGGTGCTTTTTAATTTTTTAAAAGGCTCTTTCACAAACATTATTTCACTTTAATTCTCACTCTAATGCTTGATCATGAAGAAGATTGCAGCAAGGGTGATGGTAGTAACACAAGTAGTATGTTTGGGAAAATCAGCCTACTTTGCTAAAAACCAGTCCAGTGTATTTTTTCTTTATCTATTCCAAATTCCACACTGTCAAAAGCTCAGACGTTAGGTAGCTTAAAATCATAGTAATAAAAGCAAGAAAAACAAAGAAAAGAACATGAACCCAGAGAAAAATGCAAACCCAAGGGCACAGTCCAGGGCTCTAGTCAATGACTTTCAAACTTCACTTTATTAAAAATGAAGATTCCTGATCACCATCCCTAACTCAGACACTTCCATTTATTGGACCTAAAGTGATGCCCAGAAATTTGAATTTTTAACAAAAACATCCAGATGATTCTGATGCAGATATGCTAAGATACACTGGCTCAGAGTCCTTATTTATCTGCGTGTGTGGGTTAGAGAAAGTTAGTCAGTTCAGCATACAGCCTATTCAGGTACAACATAGTTCTGGAGGTCTGTTACAGTAGAGACAACAGTGATTGGAAAAGCCGTGATTTCTGAGTGCAATCAGAAGAACCCTTCTGCTGCTGGAGATGTATGAACGAGGATCTAGTTCTAGAGAAGAAATAAATAAGATGGCTCTAATGTCCTAGCCTCATGCTAGTCCCTACCCTAGAGAAGATTCAGGTTCTAAGTAAATAAACCTGGCCAAGCCAAAGAAGAAAACAAAGAGAATTCCAATCTGTGGGCAAGATCAAGTTGAGATGAAAATAAGATATATTGCCATTTGGAATGCTCACTTGTTCTCAATTCAAATATTTCATACCTGGTTAGAAGATAGGGTAAAGGTATCATATGCTAAAAAAGAAGGCCCACCATGAAAATCAACGTCTGAAACCATTTTTTATTCCCGATAGATTCCTATAGATTACAACTAAAGAAGCTGATGTGTTTTCTACCTCAAGCAGGAATGACTGGCGAATGGAGTCTAAAGGACAGACATGTGTGGGAGAAGGGACTACGAGGCAGAAGTTATCTTCGAACCTCAAGAATCCATGTCTCCCACCAGGAAAGAGGACAGCACAGCATTATAATACAACAGTGATCTCATTTTAATATCTATAACTGTCATTATTTTCCCCACATACTGAGAGGTTCTGTCATAATCAATACACAAAACAACTACAAGTGGAATGTAACAACTAGATCATTCCATAGATGTCAGAACAATTAGATGGCAAGCCATTCAAGTAATTGCGAGTTTAAATTATTAAGTATTATTTTGCTTGCAGTATGTTATATATTGTTATCTAGTATATAGGGATTCCAGGAAAGTATTAGCCTTTATTTAAACCAGAGGAAATATTTTACACATGTGAAAAGCAAGGCTGAGAGTGGTCCATTGGCATATACACACATAGATTGTCCAAGATGAAAGAAATAAAGTGCCTTTTTTAAATTTAAAGCCCAAATATTTTCATGCTGCCTTTACATCATCTCCAGTGATAGATAGATAGATAGATATGATTAATACACAGATAGGTAGTATAGTGGCATTGTTCTTTTTTATCTCATTTTGTATCATTTTATTAAGAAAAATTCAAACATATACACAAGTAGAGAGAATATTATCATAAATCCCCTAGTACCTATCACTCAGCGATGAAAATCTTAGATCATCTTATACTCACTGATTTCCTTTCATCCAAGGTTATTTTGAGGCAAATTTATATCATTTCATCCATAAATAGTTTCACATAGCATGTCATAAGTATTTTCTTTTTTATAATAACCACATCATATGGCTTCCTATAATTTAATTAGATAAGAAAACATTACATTTAAACTATATTGACATTTATCATTTTATTGGTATTTTGGGTGTGTTTTTTTTAGTGACATGTTTTCAATCTAGTACAATGATTTTTACATAGCCATACAAGTTCATGTGATTCTTTTTCATAAAAGAAATTTCTATTCATCACATCTTCTCAAACTCAGAAACTTTTGAGGGAATTATTCTGATTCCATTATGACCACTGGACCCTAGGAATTGTGAGATTTCCCACTTGATGATGATAATCAGCTAAATTATTTCTTTCCTCTTAAGAACTACAGAGCTCCTTGATTTCAATGCCTAATAAAGGCTCTAGTATTGGAAGTGGAATTCTGCTAAAAGGATTGAAAATAATGACCTAAATGCTGAAATTAGGCATTGTTTCAGCAAAATGAACAGGCTACCATCTAAAAGCCACTCTGCTTAATTACAAATATTACATATATATTGTTTCAATGATTATTATTTAATATTATGATGTCTAGGAAGTGCTACTCTAGGGGAAGAATGGCAGGTAAAAGTATAGACAAAAGTAGATTGGCCATGAGAAGATAAATGTTGGAGTTGGGTGATACTGGATACAACTCTCACTGCTTTTGTATGTTTGATCATTTCCAGAATAAAAACTTCTTATAAAGACAATAGAAATCACATGAAATGACAAAACACACAATAAATACTCTTTGCAACTCCTCCTGCCTATATTCCTTTACCCAAACAGCTAAGACGTTAACAGTAAGGCTGGTCTGGGTTCCACCACTCTCCAATTGACCCAAAGAACAAAGGAGAATAAATGGAAATCTTTCACATGCAACAAAGGAGAATAAATGGAAATCTGAATGGTATGTAAACTCATTGGTTATTTCTACTTCTTTGATTAGTAACAGGTTGGTTCTGCTTAGAGTTTCTTTTTTTAAAAGAACTTAAATACAACCAGTTTCATGAGTCATTCTTTGGTTCCATGAGGCTATGATCAGATGTTACAAGGAAGACATAAAATTTCCTTGGAGAATATTGTCAGAGAGTCAAGTAAGCCTTGTTGTTGTTGTTGTTGTTGTTATGTGCCATCAAGTCGGACCCAACTCATAGCGACCCCTCCTTGGGTTTCCGAGGCAGTATCATTATGGAAGTAGATTGCCCCATCTTCCTTCCGAGGAATGGCTGGTGGGTTTGAACCGCCAGCTTTCTGGTTAACAGTGAAGTGCCTTAGGCACTACGCTACCAGAGCTCCTCAAGTCAGCCTTAGAGAAAGGAAAAGCCTGATTGAATTTCTGAAGAGATAGAAAATTCATGGACTAGTCAGTATGCTGATATTTTTTATATTAATTATAAAAAAATTAAAAATAAGAACAAAATGAAAACAAGAAAAAAGACTTATTTCTTAATGACAAAGGGAATCTGTATTTAGACCAAACAAGTAATAGAATAGAGGCAAACTCTGCATAATTCTGAAAGTGTGAATGTCCTGGTGACCAATCCAGGTCCTTTTTCAAAAACATGCCTAGAGTTGTCAGATATTGGTCTCTGCTTGGTCTGACCCACTTCAAGAACAAAAATGGGCACCCCTGGAGCTGAAAAGCTCTGACCAGCCTCAGGCCCCAGAGTTCACAGAGCTGAAGCCTATCCATGGGAGCCCCAGCTAGCTGTCTGCAGATGGGCACTTGGACAAAACTATCCCCAAAAGACAAAGGCCTGGTGAGGATTCAAGCAGCAACTCACACCACCACTGCCACCACCATGAGAAAGGGCTTTTGAAAATTTCTTATTGCCTTACATTCCAGAACAAGGGCTAAGAGAAAAGAAGAAACAAAAGTAGATGAGGAGAAGGGAAGAAGGAGGAAAGAAGGAGAAAAAGTTTGTGACGTTATGTTTTCTGATTTAAAAAAGCATTTGTGTTTTCAGTGACATCCAATTTCTTGTAAAGATAAACAAGTGAAGATTCCTCAATTAAATTTTGTTTATGCCTCTCTGTGGCAAATAGCATATTTGACCTTGTGTTTTGTTTAACAATATGTGTCTCTCTTATTATATTACTGGAGAACAGAAAGCATATGGAATTTATTTTTTGAAATGCCCGTAGTCTCTATTTGAAAAAAAAAAAAAACTGTACCTGTCTTTAATGTTTCTTGGATTAATTAACTAATTAATTAATTAGTCCACTCAGTTATGGTCAGCTGATATGTTAAGTAACCAGCAACAGCTGCAGAACCTGCAAATTATATATTTAGCACTTCACACTGATCCAGCAATAAGATTGTATATGGGAATTGTTATTTTTTTCCTCTCATTTTTGTTACATAGTAGTATCTGTATCACTTTCAGTGGATTAACACAGAGTAAATATGTTTTACATCTATTTACATATGGCCAAAACTCGAAGTACCCACTGTGCCAAAGACATGCCCTTAAATAAATTGTATGTAATAGTGTTTCCATCCTGTAAGCAGCCCCAGTCCTCCACTTAAATATATATATATTTAATATATATATATATATTTCTTTATAATTTACATAAATAAAACACTAGAAAAACACTGTATTTCATTTTTTAACTAAGAAGGGAAATATGAGCTTTCTGCATCCCTTGTTTAATAGACTGCATATTTCTGAAATAGGATTCCCAGAAAAGAGAGACCTTACAATAAGGTTTTACAATAGGAATTGTTAGTACGTTGGATTTATATCCAAATCAGTTAAGTCAGTTGTCCCATTTTAATTTTCTTTCCCCAAATAAAACTCTATCTTTAAAAATTATTTTATTCACAAGCAAGAGTAAGCCAAATCACAGCTGTTAGAACTGTACCAAAATTTAGTCCAAAGCACTGAATTTCACTAGTGAAAAAGCTAAGAGCCAAAGATAGCAACTGATTTCCTCAGGTCAGACAGTGAAGTCAGAACTGCAAGAGCACCTAAAATCACATAGAATATTGTCTAACTTCTATAAATTATGTATTTAAACACACACACACACATAATGACATTGAAAATTTTAGCATTTCAATACTTGCCTTAAATATATAAATACTGATTGATTCAGGAATTAACATTATTGATATTTTAAATCTAGTGAATATTGTAGGGTTTTACTCAGCCACAGTGTTAATATAATCTGGATATATAAAATTTGGACCTTTGATCTTTGTTTTATTTACCCTAAAGGAACTCTCTTTTCATTTTTCTGTTTAAGTGCAGGTATCTCCTTTACCTAATATTTTTAATATTTAATATTTTTCCTAGGATATTTTTATTGATTTATGTTTGTGGTATTTTGTGCATGTTTCAGTGTGACCATTTAGATTTTCTAAATTTCTCTTTCTATGAATTTAGATATAACAAATATATTTACACTTTACATAAGGATGATGATCATTTGTACTCATATTTTACAAAATAAAGATTGAACACTTCTGAGAAGCCAGTGCATATGTGTTAAGTAACTACTATGTAATTTTTGGTCAAAAATAAATTACTGACTTCAATATAAAATGGTCACCACTACAGTTCTGATTTCAAAGCCATCTAAAATTCCAAAAGCAAAATTGCATTTCAGTCTGTTAATTTTCTGTGAAACAATAAACAAAGTATGTGCCTGTTAAAGTACTTTCTATATATTTCTACCTTCTATAGATAAAAGTAAAGAGACTTTTTATTCTGAATACTGATAAATGCATTGTACATCCATATGTATGAAAATAATTTTACAGTGTTTTGAAAACTGTTCTTTATTGATATGTGCAGTTTACATGCGGGTTTTTATTTTTCTGTACAGCACCTTCCAAACAGACTTTTAACTCAATTAGCTAATTTCAGGGAAATTAGTTATGACAAATAAGATAATATTCAAGGCATCTGAACTAGTGTGTTACTGAATGTTTGCACTTATGTAAAATTTGTCTGTAATTTTCAGCTTAATACTAATTTCACTTTGTTCTTTTTCCAGGAAATCACTTCACTATCACCTGTGGAATTCCCTTATAAATGGTAGGATTTTTGTTTGTTTGTTTGTTTCCATTTACAGAAACGAGCCCAAGAGAGATTTCGCCTCACAATGACCCTTCCCTGTCCTGTGTTTACCAGACAGAGTCCTCAGAGGAAGGACTTTTTAAATATATTAGAACTAGAATCGATCATTGGTGTAGTTTTGAAGAAGTTTTTGCTACCTAAATTTCTATTTTAAGCCAAAGATTATTAATAAAATCCCTTGCAAAACAAAAGAAGAAAGGAACGCTGATTTTGGCGTCACAAATGAAAGGTTCCGTTCCTGAATCTACATTGCACTATCCATTTATCTTGGCCTTTTAGGTGTGTGCTTCTTTTTACTCAACAATAACAATAATAATGTTTGATCTTGAACTAAGGATCTGATCAAACAGAAAGCATATAATCATCCTAAAATCAATTTTAGGAAGCAGTTCCTCCTCGGTTGATAGAAGTGATTAAGCTCCGCATGCTTGAATCTGCAGGAACATTGTAGCGCTGTGGTTCCACAAGAGCAAATATTAGTACTTCAACCAAGAATCCCCAAAACTGGGTACAAAGCTAGGAGCCTATACCTCCAAAAGAGTGGTTCCAGGACGGCAGAACTGGAGGGAGGAAGATGCAAAGCTAGGAACGATGCTCTGAGAAACCGAATTACTGTTTCTTATCTCATTTCTCCCTTTCCTTTCCTGCTTCCCTCTCCACAAGAACTATATAATACATACATACATATACACATATCTATGTATGTATGTATTATGTGTGTATGTATGTATGTGTATATAAATATATGTATGTATGTATACATATGTATATATTTCAGCTGCCTCCAGAATAGGTTGCGCTTTCTTTTCAACATTTAGCACCTGATAATTAATGATACCAGCGCCAGGCGCCTGTGGCCCGGGCTGGGATTCGGCCGCCGGGAGCCCCTGACGTCAGCGGCAGCGCTGCCTGCGTCAGGTCCCCGAGAGGCTCCCGGGTGGCTTGGGCGAGGGATGCAGGGGGTTACTGGGAGGGAGTCCCTGGCAGAGTCCGACGCAACCCAGAAGGGGCGAAAGTGACTTCTGCCGCGTGCACCAGCAAGTCCTGTTTCAGTTAGAGCGGCCGCGCTAGCGGCTCGGAGGGACTCGCGCGCACCAGTCTGTGACCAACTCTGTAGGCCCCGGCTAGACTGGAACCGAGGGAGAGAGGAATGGAGTGTCTGGGGAAGCCGACCAAGAAAGTAACGCAGGGGCTAGTCTGCAAGTGGAGATCGCTTTCTTCCTTCCTCTCTTAGAAAAGAGTCAACATGCATATTGTTTCCACTGACTCCAGAAATGAGGACCTTGAAACAAACAACAACAAAAAAAAAACTATGGTTTTGTCCTCAACTTGACACAACTTGGAAGTTGGTGATCCCGGGGAGTCTCACACCAGCGCGCGGGTCGCTGGAGATCACAACCTGAGGGGGGGGGGCGGTGAGGGGCGGGGGAATGAACTCGACCTCCAAGTGACTGGTCGCAATCTTTTCTTTCTCCTTTATCTCCCCGCCCTCCTCCAGTCTTTCCTTTTTTCTCACCCTCCTCCCCACCCTTAGCCAACATATGGGGAGTTCTCAAGATGATGGAAAGGTTTGGTTTTCAAAAGGGGGCCTTGATGTCTTGTATCCGAAAAGTGTTCAATCCGCGCGGTCACCCTGGTCACTTGGTTAGGAGAACCAGTTGATGGAGGCTGCCCAGCCCACGCTTGAGGACTGAATCTACAGGAACTCGTTCAGGAACAAACCTTGTGGCTCCGCGGGTGGGCTCTGTACTTCTCTGACGTAGACTCTTGAAGAATGATTTTTCTCTCCTAAAATCTGTCTTTTTCAGCAATCTTTTTTGTAATGGCAGGTGGTGTCTTTCTCATCGTCCTTTCGGGTGCTTTGCAGCTCCACTAAAACCCGGCCGCGGAAGCGATCCCTCAGGTGGAAGCGAACCCTCAAGTGCAGAAAGCTGCCTCTGCCCTTGCGATCCTCTTTCCAAGAGGACAGCAGCTTGAAGGACGTCAGCCGTTTGAGGGCTGTCAGGGCGGAGAGCAAGAACGCGAATTCGCTTCCTTCTCTCCCTTCCAACCTGAGAGTGGCTGGGACCTCGAGAATTTTCCCCCTCTCCAATTGAAAGTAGTCAGTGTGCTCTGTCATTGAGGGAAAGAAAAGAAAAGTATTTCCTGAGGGTGCTTTTATAAAAGTTAGAGCTTATTTAATGTCAACTTAAAATGACAACTTTCCCATGTAGGTTGAAAAATACCACGGGATGAGCTGCATCCTCCAAGTGGCCTTCCAGTCCCGGCTGCAGCGGCGTCTCCAACTACAGCCTCCTTGGTGAGGTCGACAGGAAGGAGGCGAGGGGTGGACTGCAGGTCCCTCCACGGTGCGCCAGGCCAGATATTTTGTGGTGAGCCTTGCCTTCTCTATACGGGCTCCAAATTCCGGAGAAAAGTCGAACCAAATTAAATCGAGACGCGGCAACTTTTAAACGACTTTAAAACCTGTGACTCTCCGGTCAGTATGTGACTCATTGCCTAGCAAGTATAAATTGTCACACTCTGGTATTTCCAGCGAGTAAAATAGGAAGAGAAATTATGAATAGCAAAAAAAAATTAATGCTATAATGTGACACTGCCTTCACAGCTTTGCCTGGTGTTAGGATTTCTCAGAATGGAATTCATTACAACAAGATGATTAGCCTTATTTATAAGCATTGCCTCAAAAGATTTCAGGAATTATTCAAAGAGGTTCTTTTGGATTTATTTTGTGTTTTTTTATTATTATTATTATTTTTATTTTAAGAAGCTAGCAATGTGCCTTTTAACCCGTGGCCTTCGCTGCCCTTTTCAGGCTGAGATCAGCTTGCCTGACACTGGGTAAAGCCTCAGGACTTAGAAAGATTGTACACTAATTTGAGCGAGATCTGGATTCAGTGTGGGTTTACACGCCCAGCTCTAGTGTCTAATGTATCAAATCCTCGTTAACGTAGGGCCCGCTCCGTGGCCGTGTCAGCCAAAGGTCAGTCCTGTGCAACAGGGCACTGCGTTCAAAAGCCTCTTCCAGAGCCCACCGCCCCCCCAAAAAAAAAATCCATCTTTCACATTTCAATAATATGGCACACGGAGCTCCAACAAGAAACGCCAAGATAGTTTTTCTTCTTTCCTTCTTTCTTCGCATTAGTAACATGTAAACGATGTGTCCTAAGGCAACTACTGAAATATTAAGTTTATTTTTTTTTTTCCCCCAGTGGGAAAGGACTGGAGTTAGTGGACAGGGTAATAGTTGAAATCTCCTCAAAAGGCACATATATTTGAAAGGCTGTAACTCTTAGAAATGTTCACTTAAAATCATATGAAAAACAGTAAGAGTAATAATAACTTCACAGCATTCTAATGAGAACCATGAGTAAACTTTGTTGGAGAACCTAGTACTGAAAAACTGCTTAGGGGAAGGGGCAGATCTCCCACAACCACCACTCCCAGGCTTTAGAGGCCAGAGGAAAGCTCATTGTTAAACGGTAACTCTGGTGTCCACAGGGCCAAAGAGGCCAGGAGAGCGGGGCTGGACCCTTATTAGCCACCACTACCCCCTTACTGGGAAGCCTCGCGACACTGCTGACTAGCTTGGGTCCTAGGTGTTCACACACTTCAGCCTCCTAGATCAGATTGGAGCAGCTGCTCCAAACCAATCCAACTTCTTGGCGCGCGCCTAGGGTCACGAGCGCGCACGCAGTAGCTGGTGACAGGGCCGGGTGGGGAGAAAAACGCGACTTACCAGATCTGGGGTCTAGATTTCGGGCAAGATTGACAGCAGAGAAAGGCCGGGCAGATAGTCTTACCTGAGACGGGCAATTTGGGCAGGGACTAAGACTCGAGGGGGGAAAGGAGAACTCCTGTCCAGTTTAGGGTCCCCCTACCCTTGGCCCGGCCCGCGCCCCCGTCATCGTCTCGGCAGACTGAGCTCCGCCAAGCCCGGGAAGTCCCAGAGCCTACCTCGCCGCCAACGAAACAGAGCTTGGGGGCCGCCTGTGCTCTGGCGGCGGCCCCAGCAGTTCTGGGGGGGCGGGGAAGGGGCGTCCCCACTCTCTGGCCGGGCGAGGGCATCTGCGTCCGCTGCACCAATGCAGGCAGCCCAACGCAGCGGCCCGGCAGGTACGCGGCGCCTGGCTGCTGGCCGGCTGACCCCGACCCTCCTGCCCCGCCCCTCCCTTCCCTCCGGCCCAACCCCAAAAGAAAAGAGTTCTCGGGCCTTGGCCTTAGGAGGAAGACCGCGGGAAGCTATGCTGGCTTTGAGCTTTCCGCTCAGAGGGAGCGCCACACGGGTCTTCGCCATTAATTTGTAGTCGGTGGAGCTTACATCCTCCCCTCAACATCCTCAAACACAAAAGAGCCCAAATTGAGAAGGGGCTCCCTGTGGGGTGGCCCTTGTGGCGAGGGGTCGGAGGAACGAGGGCGTCTGCGTCCGTGACCGTAAGCTCCCACGCTGTGGCCTATGGGCGGCTGGATCATTTCCCTGCCAGTCCCGGGAGCCGAAGGCCAGGGGCTTGTGCCTGGCCTCCCACGGCGGTGGACGAAAGTCGGCTAGGGGGGCATAGAGGCCCAGAGCAAACATCCTTCTCGAACCAGCCTGGCGTTACTGAACTCCAAGCCTCGGCGGCTGGGGCGAACAGTCCTGGCAGGAACGATTCCAACACCCCTCGGCCTGGCCCCTCTGGCTTGGCTAGTGGCAGTGGTCAGGTGAAATGAAGCTCTGGCCCCTGGAGCCTCGAACTGGCAGAGGAAGCTGGTCGTGCATTAGACTGCGGTGTGACCCCAGGCCTCTCCTTGGCGGTGGGGGAAGTAAGAGGAGTGCGCGCGGTGAACTGGGTCTGCCCATTCAGTTGAAAGTAAAATCCAAAGGAGGATTGGAACCTGTCGGCAGCCATTTTCTGATGTCATGAGACCCAGGATTTTGAGTGAGATAACAAGAGGCGTAACTCTAGAGGCGTATGTAAGGAGGACAGGGTGACCCAAGGGCCCTTTGGACCCCGCACTGCCCCCTCCCCACCTTTGTTTACAAGTTTTGGCCTCTCCACAAGTCAGATACCAGGCAGGTTATGCGCTCGCTCAGGAAATGTCAGTTTTGTTGGTCACAAAATATCACGCAGTGTGTACAACCCCAAGAATATTACCAAGAGAAGATAGCAATAATACAGCGCCGGACTGCCCGGGTTCTCTCACCAACCCTGTATGTTTTGAGCTTTCGAGGCCGGGGCAGTCGGGGCAGTTCCTCCACCAATCGCCAGGGAAAGAAGGTTTGAGCTTAAAAGACCTATCCCAGCTCGCAGACAAATGAGCTGACAAGTGTTTGGGAAAGACAGAGCGAAATCCTAGAGTAGCCCGTCCAAAGGGCACCTCATATCCCAAATGGGGCGGTGGAGTCTGAGGCAGAGCCAGAGAAAGCAGGAAAGGCCAAGAGAGAGAAGGGGGAGAGAGAGAGGGAAAAAAGACAAAGACAGGCAGACACCCAAGCAGTAATCTGGCCCAGGAAGCAAGCAGGGTCTGGGATGACCCCCCAATGTCCCGCCCCACCCCTTAGGCCCAGCTCCTTTGGGGTTCCAGGTGAATCGGGGGGTGTCTTCTCCGAGGTGCTAAGGGGGCAGGAAAACAGCCAGGCGCCACTGGCTAGCTTCACAGGGGGCAGGAGGAGAAATTCCTCAGCAAACATGCTGTAAACCCGGGGCCACACCAAGCTGAGCGCAAGCAAGTGACCTGCTCAAGCTCGCGCACCCTGTAGCCTGCAGCCGGAGAGAAAGGAGAGGCCCTGCCCAGCCAGTTCAGTCCGCAGTTCCGATGGCGGAGACTACAGGTTGCCCGAGCCTCCGCTGTCTGCCCTGCATTGTGAACTCACTTCAACCAGCGCGGTTTGAAAACAAACACGTGCAGCTTCCCCCGCCGCACTATTTTGGGAGCCCGGCCAGAGGCTTTCACCCGCCCTTGCGCAGCCGGGTTCCCTCCGCCGCCTGAGAGGGCGGGGGCGCCTCATACATATTCATCAGCACGTGGAACGCCGGGCCGCGCATGCGCACCACTCGCCCAACCACAGCCCCAGCCAGCGGCAGCGACTTGGATAGCGCCCCTCGGAGCTGCAGGGTGGCGCTAGGGGCCTTTCCAAAGCTAACGGCTGGGCATTCTGTGGAGGTGCGTGGGGGAGTCCTACTGTTCCCCGCACACACATATCCAGAGTCTCTGTTTCCATATTCTCAAGGAATCTCCAGAACAAAAATCTCCCTGTATGCCACCTCACCCCACCCGAAACGCTACCCTTTCTCGTGGTTTCCACCCTCCTCACAACTTCCAGGGGTTTTTGTTTTTTGTTTTTCCCTTTGTTTGGTTGGCTTTAGTTCTGGTTTTGTTTTTGTTGTTCTTTTTGCCAGAGATAAATATTTCTCCCAGATGGACAGAAGAAAACAAAAAGCTGGGATCTGAGCCTCCCACACCCTCTTTACCTCTGTGTGTTTTCTGTAACTTAATGAGAATTGTTGCGCAAGAGACAGATGTAAAGAAAAATAATAATTTAGAGGTTTGAGAAGGTTGAATGCCTTCGAATTTCTGGGTGGCTTTTGTTTAACATGTGATTCCGGTATGTTTATATCCACGTCCCATTCCGGTGTGTGGTGTAGGTGAAAATACCACTGTAAATTTCACGCCCCGTGGCTTCTCCTGCATAAACTTAAAGACGCCCCTCAGCCGTCAGAGCCAAAATATTTGTGGACAGTCAACAGCGTAAGTCTGCATCTTCACTGCCAGATGACGTCATTTCCATGCTACATAGATAAATCCGATTTCTTATTCCTGTATGGCATCAATTGGAAACTTCATAGTGTTTTAGCTGATCGCTCTAAAGTGTAAACCAACGGTAGGAACTGATGACAGATTCCAGCTTGCACGATAAAAATAGCCCCTGATTTGGCCTGAGCGTGTTTCCTATTGCTTAGGGATAGACTCTGGATCGAATCAGCCTTGCATAGATAAATGCATAGCATTGCCCATAATTTGTGCATATTCTGCAATTATATTTGCAATAAACTTTGGGAAGAGGCTCAACTGTGACATAAGAAGTTCTTAACATTTATTCTTATCTCTTGCCTAAAACTAGTGATTATCATATGAAAATGTGATTGCTGTATAGTTACCCTGTAAAAGCTTAATTTCTTTATCTGACTAGTTTAAATGGTTACATATTACAGATGATGGATACCGTGGCAAAAAGCTAACAGACAGAGCACCATGCATAATGTGAAATTTTAGTGGGTTGACTGGCATAGAGATAGGATAAATCTTTCCATTGCCACCCTATTTCCAAGAATTCTAAAACCAAAGAAAGTGACATCAACTGTGACCATCTTTATGAAAACAGTTTCTTTTTTTCCTTCTTTTTTCTAATATGAAGGAGTTCTGGTGGTGTAGTGCCTAAGGCATTTGACTGTTAACCAGAAGGCTGGTAGTTCAAACCCACCAGTGGCTCCTTGAAAGGAAGATTGGGCAATCTACTTCCGTAGTGATATCACCACAGAAACCCAAGGAAGGGTTGCTATGAGGGCAGTGAGTTTGGTTGTTTGGTTTTTTCTAACATGAACACCTAGTTCTAAACAGCTATTCCAATGCTAGAAGGCAAGAACTCTGTACCTAGAGAGGAGATAATTTTGTAATTAATCTTTTAAGTTGGAAAAAAAAAGAAAATATAAATTGGAAATGTGTAAAGTCTGACAGCTTCACAGCTAGTCCATGAACAATCAAGGACACAAGTCCAAAGCCTTCATGTTAAGTGTGTCACACCACACTGTCACTCCCCAAACCTTCTTAAACTGATGCTCCTCATAAGGCCCAGCAGTTTCTCCAAGTCACTCCCCGGAAAGCAGGGTACCCACTCAACCTGCGTAGACTTACTAGGCATCCAGGACACTGTCTATATCTTGCCTTCAAAAAGGAACTGTCTGGAAGGTTTTGAGACTGAGTAAGGTATTTGGGGAGTGCGGTTCTGTTGTCAACACTTTAAAAACTTCTGAGCAAACTTCACAATCAACAAATGAAAACATCTAAATGCCAGGCCCATCAGCAAAGAAGGTTAGTGCTATTTTCATTGTCAGCTAAAGCAAAAAAAAAAAAAAAAAGATAAACAGATGGGGCAATTGAAAGGTTACATCTCTCTTTTGGAGGTGGTTTGCTTCTTAAAGGTTAACTTGAATGCTTGACTTTAAAAAATCAAAATCATCAGCTGCAAATGCTTAAAGCAGTTGGGGGTAGCTTTTGAAGAAGAAAACAAAGGATCTGAAATGTTTGGAAATTACTTAGCTCCAATATAAATGGTACTTGTATGTTTATATGCCTTGTTCCACAAATGTACACATACATACCACAACTCATTTCTCTTGATTTCTCAAATATGATTGCTTGTACTCAAGCATTTTCTGTTGACACAATATAAGTTTTTAATAACTTGCTAGCTGTTCTAACCATTTGACAGTATCCAGAATACAATGCAGTCACACTATGAACCAAGACAGCTTTCTGCCTAAATCAAAATCCACAGCTACACGTAGAAACCGACCATTTGCAATGTCTTTAGCTCCTGCTAAATAGGGTCTAACAATATATTTTGCTGTTCACAATCATGTATTTCAAAACCTAATAGCCCATGAAGAAAAGTATAAAGAATACATCTCAAGGAGCAGACATTAAAGGTACTAGCAAAATAATAGACTACATTTAAGTTTGAAGCGTTATTTTAGGTGACCTACATCATTAATGACTTTTTCTTTGTGATGGGTATTGGAGAAGAGAATGTAGAAGGGGAATTGGAATAGTATTGGTTTACACTATAAAAGTTCTTTTCCTACCAGTGAGATTATTCACACACACACAGTGTTCCTCAAATGGGATTTTAAAATATTATTTAGGGTTCAAAATCCAAACAAAATGTTGAAATATATAGTAGATTCTGCACTCTCATAACAATACTTTTAAAAACTTAAGTTGATTTCCCATAAAACTGATTTTTTTTTTTAAAAATTGCTACTTAAATCTTATCTCATAGGGGGTGTTTAATTATCATCTATGGTATTAAAGCAAAATATGAGTACCAGGTACACAACAATTATGAGATATTTATATTTCCAAATTTGAAGTCAACTACTTTGACTTATGGTCCAGGAATATTAGATTCCCTGATTTACAATCTTCTTAAATGCACTAACAAAGTTATAAAAGTACTATTATTACAATGATTGTCATAATAATACTTACATCAGGTTCTCTAATGATAAGGAGAAAGATTATTAATTGAGGTGTTATCTTTCCCATAGAAATGAGCTGTTTTTATTCCTGTTTCTACTGGTGTTAATTATTGAAGCTAATATTTGGAATCACTTCAAACTACACTGTTGATTAATTTCAAACCTCCAAAACCAATTGGGGCTAGTTTTTGGTCTCACAAATTTTTGAGTTAGCAGCAATTTGTTGTTAGGTGTCAGTGGTTTCCACCTTCCTTAACTCTCTAAACCTGGCAAGGTGGCGCTCTTTTCATGAAAGGCCCATACTATCTTATAATCAGAATAACATTTTTTAAAAAGTTAAACACCACCAGCCTCACAGTTTCTGATGTGCTACAGAAAGTGCAGCAATTCCCATCCTCGGTGTGTAAGACTCCATGAAAGTGACAAATACAAATAGCAAAAGATGAAAGGACAACTCAACAAAGGATTTAAATACTTGATTTTGTAATTACTTGATGGTATGCCTGAAAAATTAATTTTTACTTTAAAATAGATGAGTGCCTTAAGGAGTTCTCATACTTTTGCAGGGTTTCACCTCTCTTTTCCTTCTCACAGTTAGTATGGTCTGTGACTTCCTGAGCACATACAGTATATTAAAGCAGTCCCTGGTTCCTCCTTGCCCACAGTAAGGTCCGTTTCTGCGGCCCCACTCTGACAAATCCACACCCTTTGCAGCTACAGCCAAGGGCCTGATCTGTGATCTCCATCTACGTTGCCTGCCTAATGGGGCGATCATGCAAGCTACAACCAGAGACAAAGAAGCCCACGTTCCTACCAGCGCAGCTAACTTCGCAGGAGCAGCATAGCTTGCAAATCTATCAAACTAAACTGCAAGAAAGACAATCTGATTTAGAGAAAAGGCGTTCTGCTACAGTCATTAAGCACAAGTAATTTAGATTTTTTATATTGTCTCCTCATTTACAAATTTACTGTATCAACCCCAGCCAATGGAACGAATTTCTTAAGTAAATGAGAAATAAATAAAAGAGATAGAAAGATAATCAAATTACATAAAATAGTTCTCTTTCCTAGATGTATTTTTGAGAGAACTAATAACAGTGGCAAAATTATAGGAATAATAACATATCATAGGAAGTAATTAATTTAAATTAGCATCACGTCTGAAGAAACATAAGTAAAACACTTTATGGACGTTTACTTTTGTACAAAGGAAGAAGGCCTGGAAAAGCATGCATCGACATCCTGAAAATTAGTTATGTCCATAAATGGCTTAATTGAAGACAGCAATTTAAAATATGATATTGTAAATCTGCAACTCGGTTTCAGCCTGGGGAATTTAATTTGGGGGGCAGTAGAACCCACGGCTGCAAGTTCATTTGCAACGCTGCACAGCGAGCCCCTGAGCTTCTGACAATTCGCCTACATTAATATTGATGTCGCCTATGCAATCTATTTCTGTTATTTTTATGGTTGTTATTCTACGTCTGCAAAGGTCATTTAAATTATACTGCGGCCGAAAATTCGTTTCATAAATTTTGATATAAATACTAATTACACCCTCTCGGAAAGCCAGCAGGGTAGCGTTCATTTATCACGTTTATACGACTTGCGATGACAGAAAAGGAAGGCAAGGGAGCCTGGAAAACGTTTCAGGAGACCCAGTAAGGCTGGCGGGAGAGGCAGCAGGTTGCTGGGGATGAAGAAGAAATTCCTACCACAATTACTGAGATTTAAGAATCTTTAATAAGGTACGAAAGGTTACCAAACAGTTCTGGGAACTAAAGTGTACATAACGAGTTCTAACCATAAATATTGAATATCTGTAACATGGATAAACCGGCCCTTTACATGCGGATAAATATGGAAACTAGGAATTATATACAGTATGTGGTTGTAATTTTTGCCAAAAGCAACGGACAGATATAGTTTATATCTTTTTTTTAATATCACTTTACATAAACAAATGGAACAGTTTGACACGCAGATCCAGGCTCGTACTATACGAATTCTTGACAGGACGTGAACAACATTTTACTGCACTAAGGTACTTAGACTTTTGGACGAAATGTTTGCACTTTATACAAAAAAAAAAAAAAGCACATTAATACCAATAATATTCTGTTAGGTGGACGTGGAGACTGTAATCGTACAAAGTAATTCACATTTTGGTACACATTTACTAGAACATTCTTGCCATTCAGTACAAATAGTTGGCTTTCGGCCGCC
>NW_006921653.1:10053376-10115824 GCF_000298275.1 Orycteropus afer afer
AACCGAGATATAACTATGTACAGAATCCAACAGTACAGTTTTAAGCTAATAATTCTGTATTTACAGGAAAGCAAAGAAAAAAAAAAAATAGCCGAAGCCCCAAAGAGCCGGTTCAGATTCCGACGAGAAACTGGCCTTCGGGGTTGGCGGCATTTGGTCAGGCGGCCGCCTTCTCCTCGACCCCCCTCCCGCCCCTTAGCTACAAAGCCTTTGCCAAAAAAAAAGAAAAAGAAAGGAGATTTTTCAAAGGTTTGATGCTTCCTCTTTCTTACTCGGTCCTGGGTCTATTGGAAGGTTTAAAAAAAATAGGATTGTGGGGTCTGTGTGGGGGACTGCTTTGATTCGCAGGGTTCTTTCAGTAATATTTTGCGTGTGTATGTGTGTTCAGTCTATTAAATAGGGTTTGTTCGCTGTGTTGTTTCTGATTTTACACATACCATTCGTTAAAATTGGAAGAGAGCGCGCTGTGACCGGCTGTGTGGTGAACCGCCGAGGAAGAAGGTGACAGGGAGCTGGTGGTCGGGTTGTCTGTGGAGGGAGATACGATGGTGGGCGGCGTGGAGGACTCGTAGCCCGAGCTGGCGGCCGGCGAAGGCTGCGAGCCCTGTGAGGAGGATTCGTGGACCTGCAGGAATAAAGTCGCGTTTTTTACGGAGATAAGGAGCCGGCGCGGCGGCCGCCTGGGCAATGAGGCCTGCGCTCCCCCTCGCCTTCTTCCCCGGAGCTCTAGATCCCCCTGAGCTGCAGGGAGGATCCACCGCGGGATTCGAGGTCGGCTCCTCTGCCTGGGCCTTGCAAAGCCAGTGCTGCGGAAAGGGACTGCGCCAGCGGGACGGGACTGCTCCCGCGGGACTCATAAAAGAAAGAGATCTGGGACCTGAGATGCTGGATCGGAGAACAGAGCCCAGAGTGGTTCCCGCCCGTGGGCCCAGAGCTTCGCGCGCTGACGCGGTTAAGGTGAGCCAGAGCTCCCGGCAGGGCGCAGGAACGCAACTCCGCGGCCCACAGTGGCGACAGCTTCCGCCGCCTCCACCCGCTTCTTCATACCTAGCTCCAAAGTCAATAGCGGCCTCTGCTCGAGTGCGCACTTCTTTTTACTTGTATTTTGAATAGGTGCATTTCGAAGGGCCTGGAGCGCCCCCACCCCCCTTGCCAGTTCCCACCCTCTGTCCCAGCCCCACTCCCCGGAGCTGCGAGGCTGCCTCTGCCAACCCCTGCCACTACCCAGCTGCGGCTTGGCGCCCGACCCCAGCGGGAGAGCAGAGGGAGATCCCGGCTCCACGGAGGCGGGCGAGAGCGCGGCGATTACCTTCATGTGCTTGCGCAACGAGCTGGGGTGCGTGTAGGACTTGTCGCACATCTTGCAGAGATAGGGCTTGTCACTCGTATGCACGTGCATGTGCTTCTTGCGGTCGCTGCTGTTGGCGAAGCGCCGGTCGCAGCCCTCGAACTCGCACTTGAAGGGTTTCTCCCCTAGTGCGAAGGACGAGACAGAAGGGTCTAAGTAGAACAAATCCTGAAGCTTTTTTAAAATTTAAACAAATGAAAAAAATAAAAAGCCAGCGCCCCAGAGTTAGCATTTTGTAAACTCAAACACCCGAGTCCTCCAAACATTCATTGATCTGCAGTGAATTTATAAATAAGCGGTCCAAGGTTACCACTTCGTCAGCTCAAATACTCGGGTCCTCAAAAAATTCATTCATCTGCAGTGAATTTATAAATAATTTAACTATATTTTAACTCCCAGTTCAATTACATCCAGGTTTTATTTTTAGGGTGTTTTAAAATTTTTTTATTTGTTTTTTTAATGTCCCATAACGGCAACGGGTCTGGCTGCTGGTTTTTCTGCCCAGAGCTATACACACGACTTCAGGGGGATTCTACCCAGCTCTCGGTTTCTAATTTTCCGTGTTCGGGAGGATTCTCCCGCTGTTTTGCTCTTCTCTCCTCCCCTTACCCCCCCCCCGCCGCTCCCCACCCTCCTCTTCGCCTCCCCCACCCCACCCCACCCCACCCCCTACACACAAACATTTCACCACGCAATCTGGGCCCAGATCTCCGCGCGGCGAATTCTTCCCTGACTTCGGCGTCAAGCCGAAGCCGGAAGTTCCAAGCGCTGTTCTCAGAAATCACCCGGTCAAACCAGCCTGGGGAATGAGACCGGATTCCCAGTCTTGTAGGCGCTAGGGGCCCAAGATGGCCTGCGAGATGCCAGACCACAGCCTGGAGCTCGCGGTAAACTCCCCACCACCACCACCCCCAACTGTTTCTGAACAGTCTCCCGATGATTTTTAAGGGCCAACGCAGAGATACGATATTTTGAAAGCCGCCGGTTGGAATCTAGTCGAAGAAAAGGACTTTCCCGCCTCCTGCCAACTCCTCCACGCCTCAAGCCCACTCTCCAACTAGTTAGAACTAAAAGTGAGCTCTTTAAATAGTCGTAAACCCCAAAGCTTTCTCGGGCCCTACCTATTTCCCTTTGTTTTCGCTCTCGTTCTCTTTCTGCTTCTGTTTTTGTTTCTTTTTCTGCCCTTCACCCTATCTCCAATTTCCTCAGCGCCTCTTTTGGCAAAGCCCTCTCTGAGGTGTTTAGAAAGGGATGCTGACCGCAGGCAACCGTTTAGCTTTGTCGGCAGGCAGAGCGGCAGGAGACTCCACAGCCGCCCGGAGCCGGCCACCTCACCAGGCTTCGCTAGTACCGAGGGCTCCGCGAAGCCGGGCTCGGCTCCCGGTTCTGCCGGCCTATTTTATCCTTCATTTTCTTAATTTATTGCCTTAAATCCTTCGCGTCCTACTCTCTTTCAGCTCTTTCATAATTTCAAATCCCAGCTAAAAACCAATGCACACTTCGGCTGGCTGGCTGGCTGGCTGGCTGGCTGGCTGCCTACCTGCCTGCCGGGACCTGGTGCTTTTGGAGGCCGCGTTTGTGCGCCTCCGTCGCAGACTTTTGGATTTCCGGCCACAGACATGGGGTGGGGGAGGAGGTTGGGGTCGAGGAAAGCTGTTTTCGTACCTGTGTGCGTCCTTTTGTGGATCTTTAAGTTCTCCGAACGAGCGAAGACCTTGCCGCAGCCAGGGAAGGGGCAAGGGAAGGGCTTCTCGCCCGTGTGCACCCGGATGTGGTTGACCAGTTTGTATTTGGCTTTGAAGGGCTTGCCCTCGCGCGGACACTCCTCCCAGAAGCATATGTGGTTGCTTTGCTCTGGGCCGCCGACGTGCTCCACGGTGACGTGCGTGACCAGCTCATGCATGGTGCTAAAAGTTTTGTTGCACGACTTTTTGGGGTTGGCCAGCTGCTCAGGCTCGATCCACTTGCAGATGAGCTCCTGCTTGATGGGTTGGCGCATGTAGCGGAAAAAGGCGCCAGCGCCGTGGTGCGCAGCCATGTTCACGTTCATGGGCCCATAGCCGTGCAGCTGCGGCGCAGCATAGTGCTCCGAACGCGGGCTGGTCACCTGGCCATACTGCTCTGGCCGTGGGTACATGTCCCCCGAGAAGCCGAGCCTCATCTGCCCGTTGACCACATTGGGCGACGCGTGGCCTGCTGCCTGCTCGTGAAGCCCAGGGAAAAGGAGGTGGCCCGCGGCGTCCGTGTGGCCGTGTGGACCCCCAAAGCCTCCGGCCGAGGCCGCGAACAGGCTGTGCTGCGCGCTGGCTGCCGCTGCCGCGTCGCCAAAGCCCCGATTGCGGAACAGAAAGTCCCGCGTGGAGTTGAAGGCTGCACTCGAATAGGAGCCAACGTGGCCCGGGTGGTGGTGATGGCCGAGGGCCGCCGCAGCCGCGTAGCCGGGCGCCTGAGACGTGAAGGCCGTCTGGCCGGCCGAGGCCAGCTCGTGCGAGCTGGGGTTGAGCTTGAAGGCACCCATGCCGTCGGCGAACGGGTTGATGCCCAGGCCTACGTCGCGCTCCGCCACGTCGCCCGCCGAGTGGTGGCGGGACGCGCCAAAGGTGGTCACGCCGATCGCGGGGTACTGGGGGCCGGCGTCCAGGAGCATCGTGGCTGCTCGGGGCGAGCCCCGACCTCCCCTGCCCCCCCCACCCTCGCCCGCCGAGGAGGGAAAATCGAGAGGAGGAGGAGGAGGAACGGGAGGCGGAGGAAGAGGAGAAAGAAGAGGAGGAGGGAGGAGGAGTCGACCCACCTCGAGAAGTCCTAGCCCGCAGGCAGCGGCGCGGCGTGCCCGGGGGCCCGCCCCGCCAAGCGCGGGGAAGCCGAACAACTGCGGGTGGAGAGCAAGGCGGGCTCCGAAGCCCGCCGCGCAGACCCCACCGGCCGGGCTCTCACTTTCTCGCCGCTCAGTCTCTGCCGAGAGGGCCCCGCGTCAAGGCTGCCCGGGGAAAGGTATGGAGCATCTCAGCCCCCCAAAAAAACTTCCTCCTGGATTTGTGGCATAGAGGAATGTGAGCGCCGGAGCCGCTACTGCTCGCCCTCTCCGCCTCGCGCCGCGCGCCCCTCCTCACTTCTTCTCTACTCTCTCGCCCTTTCTTTTCTCTCTCTGTCTCCTTTATCTCAGGCTCGCCTCCTCGCTCCTTTACTCTCCTTTTTTCCCCTCTATTTTTTGTTTAAAAAAAGAGAGAGAGAGAGCGAGAGAAAGAAAGAAAGAAAAAGCCAAAGAAAAGGCGCAAATCATGCACAATATTGTCTTTTGCGGTTTATCTTCCTGGGGCGAAACTTTCACCTCCTCAGCCGGGCGGTGAGCGCGAGACTGATAGCAGCAATCATTCCTGCAGATAAATGAATTGAAAGGACGACACCGTCCCCCCCTTGATGAATGAGAGCAGGGGGAGGCGTCACGTGCTACCGACGCCGACGCCCATTGGTGCGCCCGTGCTCCCCCCGCCCGCAGCCGCCGCGCCAACTGAGGGCGCGCCGAGGCGCCGCGCACAGCTCATTGGCCCGCCCGCCTCATCAATCCCAGGTATTGTAAAGCGCTTGACATCCCCTTTTGACAAACAGGGCTGCCAGGAGTAGCAACTTTTTTTTTTAGCCAAATTTTTTTCCCTCTTCTCACGGAAATTTTTTTTTTGCCACGATTCCTTTTCTTTCTAGCAGTCTCTCTCTCTCTCTCTCTCTCTCTCTCTCTCTCTCTCTCTCTCTCCTTCCCTCTCTCTCTCTCACTCTCACTCTCTTAGTCTATCTTTTTTTTCCTCCTTGAAACCTGCTTCTCGCTGAGCGATTAGCCACTTCGGGTGTCTCCGGGAGCAGAAGGCGGGGATGAGGCTGGTAAACACAGCTAAGGCACTTCTAGAATGTCCCGATTCAGCAACTTTCTTTTCTTTTTTCTCTCCTTTCTCTCCCTTTAAGGGCAGCAAAGGGGTCTTTTGTTATTTGCTCCTTTTGAAGTTTGGTTCTCTTTAGTCTCATCCCCCTCCTGTTTATAATTTAACATCTCCGGAGCACACGGGCACTCCACTCTCTCTACAAGTGTGATTTCTCAGGGTAACTGGTTGCCTCGATTTTTCTCACTTTTATCAAATCAAGCAGGCCTCCTCTGCCCTCTCCACCCCACTAAAAAAAACAGGTGGATGAGCTCTCCTAACTTTTCAGGTTACTGAGATTTGTTTGTTTTTAATGGCACATTGGAAACATTGTTGCCTGTTTCCTCCTCTCCCCCCCCCACCTTTGAGTTATTTTTCTCTTTTCTCCAATTTCCCTCATCTCCCTCGACTGCCACCGACAACCTCCTCCCTCTGTACCCCTGTTTCCAACTGGGGCCCCATTCATTCAGGTAAAACTGTAAATTTCCCAACGCTCCATTGTTCCTCTGGGCTGCCCAAAGCTCCCTAGAGATCTCCCGAATACTTTTTTGGTATTTAAATCCCCGATAGATAGGACCAATGTAAATTTTGTGACATTCAAACCTTTTCTAGTTCACAAATCAGTCACCCTTGTCACAGTTATTGAAATTCCGCAACTCGCCACACCAGGACGGTGGAAAAAGCGGGCGCGGTCTTTGTTGCCGACCAGGCTTTTGATCGCCAGAGAAAATTTACTTACCTTCAGATGAGTGAGCAGAAAAAGAAATAACACTCCCTTTGATTTAGTTAGGAAAATGCAGACATTTGGATTCAGTGCAAACATACAACACTCGCTTGTTTTCGCGATGCGGCCCTCGATTAACCTGTCTTTGCCAGCGCAAAGTCTATTCAACAACTGCGCGTAGTTGCTTTTTGTCCCGTCCACAAAGAGCCATTGACTATATATTAAAATGATTGTTGAAAGGTAGAGGAGTATGGCACTTAAAAGCAGGGGAAAAAAAAAAAAAAATCCCTGTGACTCAATCAATTAAGCCGAGCAACATTTATGCATTTCAAAAATGCACGCGGATGCGGGGGGTTGAGGCATGAAGGTTGCATTTCTCCGCAGCTCTGTTTAAAACCCAGCAGCCTCGGCCGAGGGTTTAGCCGAGGCGTCTGCATATTCATTAGGTCTAATTATTTTCTAGTAAGGAAAACACAAAAAGCCAAGAGTCGGAATCCTTCAATTTACCCTTTGTTTCTAACTTCATTTGGCTTCTTTGCAGCTGAATCACAGCCCTAAACTCTTTTTTCCCAGACAAAGAAACCTTAAACTCATCCTTTCACAGGCAGCCCGTTAGGAAACTCAACAGTGCCTGGGAGAGAGGAAAATGAAAATGAATACATATATATTTTTTTTTTTTTTTTTTTTTTCCCCATCGCGCGCACGGGCGGAACCTGCTGGAGGAAGGCAGGGCCGGCGTCGGCCGCTACTTGCCTTTCTGTTTTTCTGGTCTTGTCACGAACTAGATTTGTGTTTGGGGCTTGCAAGCTGGGCTACGCTTTCCCTGGGCTCTCCCAGCTCAAAATCCGGCTTTTGTATCCGGGATGGTTTCCTAGTATCTGAAGGGACCTGGGCGAGCATTTGCACTGGTTGTGCTGGGAAATAGAAATTAGAGAAGGGGAAAAAAAAAGATCAGTGCCTCTGTCCTCAGCAACAAGTCAGAGTCCAGTCACCCAGCATTCCCCGCCAACTTTGAATGGGCCCCAGATCGGGGATGGAAGGAAAAGGCTGAGAGTTAAGGGGTGGGTTGTTTGTTTTAACTATTATACACCGTATCTATCTCAGTATAGAAATAGAGATAGATACATGAGCCACTCTAAGTCTTTTTGGCTATGGAAGGGGAAGTTGGATTCTGTTGCATGCTATTGTAAAAACCTCTGCAAGAAGAAGTTTTTCTCTAGATGGTATTCTTCTCTGGCTGGGAAGAACAAATACCAAGCCCACCTCGCCTTGCCTTTCAAGAAAACAAGGGAGGAGGCTGGGGGGGGAGGGTAACTGCTGGGAGGGGGAGGGAAAATAATTCTTCAAAAAAGAAAAGTCAGTCCTCTCCACTCCAGTCCGTGAAAAATCCAACGGGGACGTTGACAAGAGGGTATTTTTAGGAAACGCTTCTAAATATACAAGGTAAGAGTGAATGTGAGAAAAAAAAAAGTTGTGGGTTGTAGAAGTTATCAAGTGGGATTTGCGGCGCTCTCTGCAGGAAACACGAGCGGCTCCAGTTCAAAGCCACATGCACCAACGTGACATATAAGCCATTAAAATATCATCCTGACGGCTCATTTCTGCTTCATCATACATTCCCTAACTGCTTCCCGAAAGCTGGAAAAGGAGAAATGAAGGATGACCGCCTTACTGGAACCACAAAAGAGAGGCTTGGAGGGGTTTGTGGTCCCCCGACAGCCACCCCGAAGTGATGTGCAGAAATGAGGCGATCCTGGCAACAGGTGGAACGAGGTAAGTGCATGAGTCCAGGGGGCAAACAGCTGGGACCCCATACCCCTAACGGCTGCAGAACAAGCGCCCTTACGGGGGCTGTTGGCACCCAAACCTCACTGGGGAAGGAGGCCCAGCAAGACTTTCTCTCTTTCCCCTCCCCCATAAGCCCCCCAATCGAAGTGCATGCCCCACCCCACCCCTGACACCGAGGGGAGGAGGGGTCCCTTCTGCAGAGGACCAACACTGGTGATGGGTCCATGCCTTCTCAGGAATAGGGGAAAGGTCACAAATGGGGTTCACATTGGCAAAGGGACCAAAAGCAGCTTGTTGTCCCCTTGTCTTCCCTTCCCTCCTTGTCAATGACCTAGGTGCTGGGCACAAAATGGGGATTCGTCGGTCCAGATCTGCACTTACTCCAAATGAGAGGGGCCCGAGCCGGGAGGGGGCCCCTCAGGCAGCTTCTCCTCCCTGCCCCCATCAGGATGGTGCTAGGTGCTCGACTTCCCCTCCCCAGGGTCTATGGAGCCAGCTTAGCAGGCCCGGCTGGCAGCAAGACGATGGAACTTCGTCCCAACGTGACAGCGGATGCCGGTTGGGTCAGCGCCGGGAGAGGCTCCTAGCCCTCACGCCATCCTGGTCCCGCCTCAGGACCCTGACCCCCCTGGAATCTGTTCACTGCACGCATCCCGCCCGCGGGTTCGAGACTTGCCTTTCTTTCTCGAGGATGAGAACGAGGATGAGAACGAAGCCTGAGGCTCACTCCCTGGGGAGCAGGCCGCAGCGTCAGCAGCCTCAGACTCTAGGCACATAGGGAGAGTGGAAATTAGGGGCGAAAAAAGGCGGGAACATAGTCGGACTGTGACAGAAATCCAGCTGTCTCAAAGGCTTGACCGGAAAGTTTGGGGTTGACAGTGGCCCATGGGGACAGTTGAGAGCCAGCTTTGTGTTAGGAATGGAGACAGGGTGTTGGAGAGCTGCCCTCCAGCCAGCCTGCCTGCAGGAAACTCCCTATGGATTCCGAGGTCATATTTCTCCCCCTTTCCGACAGTATTGGCCTCTCGGCGACCCGCGCTACTGCCACATCTTCGTTTCCTCCATCCCCGATGCCTGCAGGTTGCGGTGGTAGTGGAGGGCGTCAAAGGGAGAGTTAAATGCCTAGACTGAGCATCCGAAGGTCGCCCAGCCTCCAGCCCTAAGCTGGGAGAACGAGGTACTGGATGAGGGACCAGGAGACTGAGGAAACGCACAACCTAGCTTCAAGCCTTAAATTCCTGAAGGTTGAGGGCTTGGGAGAAAGTAGCTAGGGTTCTACTCCTGCTCAGGGTCTCCCAGCCAGTGTGCAGCGGCCCCTGCTCTGCGCTACACCCAGGCGGAGCAGTGGCCGAGAGGCGGCCATGCCTTTGCGACGCCGGCTGGCGAGTTCATCTGTGGGGAGCAGCATTGAAAGCTGGGGCTTGAAGTTTCGGCACGGAAAGCAGGCTGACAGTGACCTCTGACCTTGGCCAGGCCTGCTCAGGCTAGAATGGCCTCACACCCTGCGGCCTCGGCTTTCTCCGCAAAGAAAAACGGTGCCTTTTGCATGTACCCACCGCCCCTGCTTCTTTGCTCTCACCCTGCACAATTAATCACTGGGTCTCACTGGCACCCTTTTCTCTTCCCAAGGTGCGGGGAGAAAAGCAGATCTCGATGAGTCGCCAGGCTGCACTCCCCCAGTGGTGATTCAGTAGCTCCAGGGTAGTGTGAGGAAACCGTCTGGAGCAAGCGAGCGTGGTAAACCAAGCCAACCTTGTGGAAGGCCTTCTACACCAGATCCTGGTGGGGACTTCAAGACTAGGGCCCAGGGACTGTCCCCACATTTACTTACCCCTCCATCAGTGAGGTGACTGGCTTGCTAAGTGATGTCAGAGTTTGAACAAAGGAGATATTTTCTCTGGTCCCCCACAGGCCTGGTGATGAAGATGCCTACTATGGAGAGTAAATTAAGGTCCCTTGCCTGCCCTAATTTGGCCTCTGCAAAGTTTTCTCCTATGCTTGTGTGTTTGTAATAGGCAAAGGGCTGGAGACAGAAGTGACCAGGCCTCTTAGAGATGGGGCTGGGGTAGCATTGTAGGTGGACACTAGGAAACCTCACACCCATTTCCCTTGGAAGCAAAAAGATAAAATTCTATTAGCTCCAACCAACCAGGACTTTTCCCGTGCCAGACATCCCGCCATGAGGACATTTCAGAGTGAAGACGCCCAGCATGCGCCCTTCTGTAGGAATGCAAAACTGGGCCTCCTTTCTTTCCTGATTTGTACAGGAAGGATTTTATTACCTTTGAGGAAGGATGCCTTTTGGTTAGAAAGAACTGGAAATAAATAAAACCCTCTGGGAAAAGGTGAGTCTGCCCCCACTCCTGAGGCTTGAACCTAGTAAGGAAGGGAGAGAGAAGGGTGAAAAGAGCCAAGCTAGTTCAAATGTGGGCTGAAGACCTGGGGGGGGGGGGGCGTATTCTTTAAGCACAGAGAATTGGAAACCCTTTGAGATAGCAGAGTCCCACTTTGATTTGGCCTGTGGTTCAACAAGTTAAACAATTGCTTGTTCTGTTGGCTTGAGTGTCAAGACAAGCAGACATCCTCATTGACAAGAGGGCTTGCTGTGTTTGTCCAGCCTGAGACCTTTTCAATGACTGTTTGTCTTTCTAGGCCAAATTGAGTGTTGGGGGCTCGGTGGATGGTCTCTGTTCATCTGCTCAACTGCCTCGAGCCTTGCTGACAGAGGCAGAAGTCCCCAGGATGGTTTTAAAGCCTGGCTTTAAAATGACCAAAGACTTGGTAGCTCTAGCCACAGGGTCAATTTGAAAATGAGCACTTATAGTTTAGGAGAATATTACTTCTGACCTTCTCAACTAATATATGGTGATAACCAGAGTCCAATAATCAAATTTATACCTCCTTTTCTAATCTGGTTGAATTTTATTATATTATTAACTGTGAAAAATCAACTAGTGATGATTCCAAAATGGGTGCGTGGGTGAGGGGGAAGGGCTATATGGCACTAAAGGATTTTGTATCACCACAGGGTAGACAGGGACTCTGCAAAGCTTCAGAGAATTTCTTCTCAGTCCAGCACTTATAACTCACTTTTAACAGCTAGCCTTTTTCTTGTTTGGTTTTGTTGTTTAACCTCCTAGAAGACAGCAGTTCCTTCCCCTTTTAAATCCCATTCAACTCAAGTAATAATTAAAAAAAAAATTAAGGAGGCTTCTCATAGAATAAATTCAAATTGAGATTTTTGAACATTGCCTAGAAAGAGGTTAATTACACTTGGAAGGTAAAACCACAAAAATAATTTCAGGCAAAAGCCTAGGTGTGAAATTATGATTTTTATTATTTTTTTTCACCAAGGAAATATTGCTTTGTAACAAATACAGGCATTTCCCAGCAGAGTCCTTACCTTCAGCTTCCAAATTTGAAAATGGTCAATGAAACCTGAAAGACTTTCTTCAAACCACCATCATTTTCAGTCATACACTCAACTCACAGGATCTTGCCGTAGAATGAAGTATCGAAATTGTTTGACTAGTTACTGTCCTCTTTTTCTTCCCAAACAGGCTCAACATCAGAAAATGAGATACAAGTCTTCCTTGGTGATGAGGAAACGATTACGGCTTTACCGAAACACTCTGAAAGACTCAAGTAAGTTAAGGTCCTCCTCTTTGAATATTGGTTTGCTGAAGTTTCTTTTCTGGTTTCTTTCTTTTTCTGAGTAAGGAGTTTTGTCTTTTATTTTTTGCTTATGTCAGGTTATGCATTTGGAGTATTTCTTGAGTTAGGTGTAACTTAGAGCAACACCTTGCTGTTGGATGCATATGCACACAAATCAGCAACACAACATCCCACCAGCAGCCGGCTAATCCCCTTCAATGCCTACTCATCTGGATGGTCTAGAATTAATATTTGACGACTCTCTCACTGAAACCACCACCCCTGACCTCTGCAGCTCCACTGTCACATTATTCTATGACATATTCATCTTGAATTCATTTCCGGACGATTTGATCGGAATGAGGTTTGACATGTATTGGCTTCCATGAAAGGAGCAGACTTTGATCTTGGTGATGGAGTTTACATGATCTGCATCATCTTTACCAGGGACACCAGCCTTCTGCAATGTGGTGGTGATGACGATCCCACAATGTGGTGTCTGAACAGGGAGTGAGTGACAGCTGCTCTGTCAGGAATACCTTCATTGTGAAGAATTTAATTTAATATTCCATTTAGAATAAGCATATGATTTAGGGTTGGGTGTTTTCCCTTCCAGGCTTCTAGTTTCCTTTATTTCAACACCACCAGCTGACAGTTGCCTCCAAAGATGTTCCATTGATGGTAGGCAAAGCAACCCTTTTAACAAAAGTTAAATGGACAACTCAGGAAGTGTCTCTCTTTTATTATTTTGAGATGATTTGATGGCAGAAGTGTTTAGAGGGATGTGGTTGTTATGTAAATTCAGTTGTTTTGATTCCTTAATGATGTTCTGGAAGATCCTTTAGCCATATTTCTTGATCTTTTGTCAAAAGACATTTCCCAGAACCCTTGCTTGGAAATTAAATTCTAGCCAAGTGTATATTCTTCCATACTCAGTTCCATCAATAACAAAGATTAAAGCCCAAACTTTCATAGTAGATGGGAAGAATATTCTCCCTTTTCTTCAAAATCCTGATAGATCTCATTCCTTTGTACAATTTGGGATTGGATGTACAGGCTCCTGGAGCTTAAGTTATTTCTTTTCATAAGAGAAGAGACAACCTCCCACTGCAGGAATTTTGAAGTTTGTCTGTGAATAGCCTAGGAAGAGATTTGTCCTTGTTTTGGGTGGTAACCTGGCCAGAAAACTAGAAAGAAAGAGCTCAGCAAGTGACTGCATTTCCAGATGCAGAACATTCAGACAACTGGTTCAGAAGGCTTGTGGTTGGCCAAGCTTTCTGCACTGGCCCTCAGCATCTGGCACCATGCTCTGAGCACAATCTGCAACAAATAATCATCATTGAGCTTTGCTTAAAAGATCAAAATTGGACAATAGCCTAGCTGTTGATCTCATATCTCCTCCAATTCTTTTCTTTCCCAAGGAGAAAGAGCAGATAGTCCTCCATTTGAGCCAATGATGTGAGGAGCTCTGGCAGATGGTAGGGCCAGCAAATTTCTACATAGTAGATTGGAAGGTCACTTTAGTGGGCTGACTAGAACAAGCAATGGTAGGTGGGGCTTGATTCTAGTCACTGGTTTGAAAAGACTTCTGGGCAAAGAGATGTGGCAGGGTTAAGACAGGTGACAGTGTTTTGCCATTGATAGTGGAATATGCTCTAAACAGGCTCCCATGAAAGCCCCCCAGTTCTTCTTCTTGACATCTTCCTGAGATCCCTGAGCAAAAAAGTGAACTCAGTGATGCCTTAACCCCAGGCATTGTCAGGAAAAAATATTTCAAAGCTTTTGGTGTTGAGAAAACTTTCTTAAAGAAAAATTCTTAGAAACACTGAGGACACAACCATTCCTCAGCCTGCCCAATTGAAGAGCTTCTGAAACCTGGGCTCCTTTCTCCTTGGGCACAGGAAGACCCAAATAGAAGGTAAACTATGCCTCCCTGATTCAATACTCCACCTGTCATCTGTGGTTAGCTGGATAGTGCTTTGGGCTTATTTCAGAAATATGCCTTGAAGACCCATATGCAATTCGCAAAGTTTCCTGTCTGTAAGTATTAGTAGTAAGGAGGGGTATTTTTTTCTCTCTGTATGGCTGCCCCTAAGGAAGTGTTCCCCTGTGAGAATGCCTATATTTAGCCAACCAAGGTATAGACTATGTGGCTCCAAGGAGCTTGCAAGGATCAGGCAACCTCAGTGACCTGCAGGTCAACTGATCCCTGGCTACTCAAGAAGCACTTACCCAGGATGGGTCCAGATGTTTTCAGCAGTCCTAGAGAAGACTGCATCTGGGAAAGAGCTCCATGGGGCCAGACTACTGCTGGTGATTTTGGCTGAATCAGATGTGTCTGCCCTTGCACTGCTGGCACAAAAGCCATACACATGTTCAAAGATTTTCAAGGGCAAAGTAGTAGCAGAGGGTGTATACTAACAGTCTATGTATATAAATCCTCTACTTAACCCTGTAGGCCATGGAATCAAATAGAATTTGGTCAGTGAACTTGGATGAGAAAAATAATATCTTTATTTTCACTCCCTACAAACTAAAAGTTAGTTTTGTGTGTGTGTGTGTGTGTGTGTGTGTTTCTTCTTTTTCTATTGTGAATGTGGGCAACACACCATGGGACTCTCAGGAGCTCACAGATTTCATCAGTCTTCCAAAGAATTTCATAGCCTAAAATGTGTTAAGTACCCCAGTCTTTACTGTAATTCAAGCTCAAGATGTCAGAGAGGGTATTACAGTGTATATATTAGGGGATCAGTTTCAGTGCAAACCATTCTTATTCAAAACTAAAGCTGACAGTGGATTTAACAAACATCCTGAGCAGATGATTGGTTTTAGATTAACTATGTTTAGGTGGCAGAGAGAATGTTTTAATTGCTGGACTACTGCACTTAGGCCCAAATGCCACAAGGAATGTTGACTAAGCTTGTTGTTGAGGGCAGGGTAGGAGAAAGACCTGGGCAAGGCATCCCAGGAGGAACCTGTTGGTATTCTGCTTTGGGGTTTTTGTTTTTGGGGTTTCTGTTGTTGTTGAGCTCTCCATGAGTTCAGCCCAGAATCACCTAGATAACTGCATCATTCAACAGACATCTGCACTGGAGGCAGCCTTGAAACCACTCACTGAGATGTGAGAACACATCACTAGAGTTTAAGTCCAGGAGCACCTGGTAAAAGAGAAAACAAGACGGAAGATCAGAGAAGGGCTAAGGGAGAATCCCCCAGGAAAGTGAGGAAGTGAGGGAGGGTGAAAGCCAGAAAAGGAGAAAAACACTTTTAAGTTTAGTCTGCAAACTACTGTGTGGAAGTCCCTGGTTTTATGAGCAGAAGGGATCTGGCTGTCAAAAGCTCTCGTTGGACTTTTTTTTTTTTTTTCTTTTTCTAATGTTAAGGCGCACCTATTGGTAGTAGCCTAAGCTCTTCCGGCCTGAGGAGCAGAAAGAGCTAGACTTGTCTGTCAAAGCTGAGGGAAGTTATTGTGGGAGTTAATTCCTAGCTTAAGTGCTACACGGAGAGAGTCCAAGCAAGGGACAATGCATTTAGTGAAGATGGTCTCAAAGAATCTGCCAACCATTATGAATAAGTTAATTATTTTTTTAAAAAATATTTAATTCTTTATCTACTGACCAGGAGATGTATAAGAATAGTCTTTAGTCCTGGAGATGAGTGGGGCAGCTCAATCAACTGTAAGCCAGTATTTTGTGATATCTTCAAACTTCTCGCCTTAGCTGATGAGGTACCGGCCTTTTACTTAATCCTTAAAACGTCTCTTAAAAATCCAAGCCCTTCTCTGAGGACACTGTCTACCGCAGCCAGGGAGTCAGAGAGTCGCGAGCACTTGGGCCAATATTTTCAACTACAGCGAATAAGGCAGAGGCCTAGGCCAGCAGCCCTTTAAACCTCAGAACCGCGTAGCTGTTTGTCGGCACAAAGGACACTCCGCCTATTTACGCCACACTCCGCTGGGCTGGAACTGAAGTTTTTTCGATTGCCAGCCCGCCCACCACAACCTTGGCGCCTGCAGCCCATTAGAGCGTTCCGCGGGAGGAGGCCCTGCGACCCCAGGCCCTCTTAGAGCTTGGGCTGGAAAAAGTGGCGTCCACTCTTTAGAAAGCCCTCAAAGCAAGCGAGGAGGGAGGCAGAACTCAGCCCAGAAGCAACAAGTGGAGGGAGCTGAGAGTGGAAGTACCCCCAATCCACTTTCCCAGAGACTCTGTCCGGCTGCAGGATACTGAGCTGAGGACCCCAGATAGGCAAAGACCTGTTCTTCCTTGCTGAGTTTCCCTGGTCTTTGTTTCTATGGCCGCTCGACCCGCAAGTCGGTGGGGTTGGTATGGGGAGGGTTCTCAACTCTTCGCTGGAAGACTTAGGGTGGGTTCGAAGCCAGTTTCTCCTAAGTCACCGCAAGCATGCGCTCACTTTTGACTCTGGCCTGGGCCGGATTCTTGGGTTCCCACATCTCAGAGCAAGAACCGCATCAGGGAGGATGGGCCAGTGAGGCTAAAAAGGAGACTAGAGTAGGGAGGAGGAGCAAGGGATAGGGAGGAAAGAAGAAAGGACCAAAGTAGGAAGGCAAAGTGTGATTGCGGAAGTGAGGGAAGGAGAGAGAGAAAGAGAACGGGAAAGGCAGAGAAAATAAACTTAATTTCCAAGGCCGCTAGTCCAAGAGTTCCTACTTCTCCCTAGGCTGTGGAAGCCTAGGAAGCAGCGTCTTCCCCTCCCACGCTCCGGGCAGGCCCCTCCTCCCCGCTCCTGGGACAAACTGCCCAGCAAGCCGTCAACACCGCGCGCCGGGTGCTGCCCATCGGCCGGCAAGGCAAAGTGTCCTGTCTGCCCTTGGGATTTGACTCTTGGCGCAACACCTCTCCCTGCCCTCCAAAGTCGTGGGGAATTGCAGACATACTCCAGCCCTGCTCACTTCCAGGACCCACAGGTTGAAGCTGACCCACCCAGCTTTGGGGAGAGAAGGGGGAGGAGGCAGAGAGAGAGAAAGAGGATCCATGCCCGGGTCAGAGCGCATGAGCAGTACAAATGTGAGAAGGGGTGCGTGTGTGTGTGTGTGTGTGTGTGTGTGTGTCCCCGCGTGCGGCGAGACCTGTCATCGCTGACGTCGGGCCCGGCCGCGGGCCAATGGGCAACCTGGGCGATTGTTCCTCTCCGCGGGCCGCGACCAAGGCCCAGAATCCCTATTCACTCCCTCTTCTCCCTCCTGCGCCCCGCTGCTGCCTCTGTAGCGTAAGAGATTTCACGTAGGCATTAAAGACCCAGAAAGGAGGGGGGAAAGCCAAAATCCAAAACTTGAGGGGAAAAAAAAAAACTTTGCAGAAGTTTTTGTGGTTTTTCTTCCCCCTCCCCGCTGTCAGGTGACGGTGGCGTGAGCAGCCTGGCACCGGGAGCTCTGGGGAGCCCAGGCTGGGATGCAGCAGGCCGCCCTCTCCCAGCCAAGCCGGGAGCCGAAATTAGTATATATGGCTGGGGCGCTTCAGCACCACCACCACTTCCAACACCTCCATTATCGCCACTTCCATCACCTCCATTCCCCTGCAGGGCGCCGCGACCCCGAGCGCCCCGGGGAGCTGGCAGAGGAAACGCGCCAGGGGCGCAGACTGGACCCTTTTGGAGCAGAACCCCGAGGCCCCCAGCACCTCCCAGACCCAGCGCTACGCACCCCACTGCCCTTTTCTCCTATACTTCACCACCTTTCCTCTGCAGCTCATGGGGCTGCAGAAGGCTCAACAGAACAGTTGCCTGGCGGGTCCGCCGGGGAGGCGCTTGGTCACGCGCTGTCCATTTGGTTCGTTGCCGCCGCTGTCCGGCTCCGGATTCTGGCGCTGACAGCAAAGGCCGCGGTGCGGCTAGGCTGGGCCTGCCCCCCGGGGCCGGGTGGAGAGAGCAGCCCAAGCCACCCTGTTCTCACGCGCGCTATTTGTCTCGACAACAGGTAGCAGCTCCGGACACCATGGCCCCCAACTCGCCGCCGTCGCCAGCCCCTCAGTGTTCCCGAGTCTCCATGAGCAGCCTCCCCGGATCTCCCCCAGCAGTCCTTTGAATGGACTCCTACGTCTGGGGCTCCCTGGAGACATGTACGCGAGGCCCGAGCCCTTCACGCCGGGACCCGCAGCCCGCAACGACGCCCTGGTAGCTGCAGCCGCCTTGCACGGCTATGGGGGCATGAACCTGACCGTGAACCTCGCGGCGCCCCACGGCCCCGGCGCTTTCTTCCGCTACATGCGCCAGCCCATCAAACAGGAGCTCATCTGCAAGTGGCTGGCGGCCGACCGCCCCGCGCCCCCTTGTCTCTGCTCCAAAACTTTCAGCACCATGCACGAGCTGGTCACACACGTCACCGTGGAGCACGTCGGCGGCCCGGAGCAGGCCAACCACATCTGCTTCTGGGAGGAGTGTCCGCGCCAGGGCAAGCCCTTCAAAGCCAAATACAAACTTGTAAATCACATCCGCGTGCACACGGGCGAGAAACCCTTCCCTTGTCCTTTCCCGGGGTGTGGGAAGGTCTTTGCTAGATCAGAAAATCTCAAAATACACAAACGAACCCACACAGGTCAGTATTCGGCACTGTCTGTCTTGTGCGGACCCTCTCGGGAAGCAGGCGGCCTCTTCGGGCCCTCGGGGCTGGATTTTCCTAAATCCAAACCGGGTGGGGGTATTTTGCTTAGTTACCCAGCGCCAAGGCCATAAAATATTAATTATGCATTTCTATTCTTAGAATCCCAGAAGTTTCCGGAGGCTGTGCGTGGGGAGGGTTGCACGGGATTTCTATTCTGGGGGATGAGGATGAACGTGACTGTGTCCTTGTGTATGCAAACGTGTGCTCCCTGATCACAGGGCTTGATTTAAGGCGTAGGAACATTGTTACCTAACTTTTCTGGTCCCTTTAGAATAGCGGCTGCAGCTACCAGGGTGTCGTTGCCAGCTGCGGGCAAGCTGATGGCCACCTGGACCGCATAGTCATCAGCTACTTGGTGCTTTATTTTGGATTAAGGTATCTGATGGGCTCAATTTGGCCCTGTTTTGGAGCCGTGGTAGCCCCGCACATGGGACGTTTGGAGAAACCTTTTTGTCATAGCAGAGACCCAACGGGACCCATCCGCCTTAAATGTCATTTACCGAGCTGTTAAATGAAATGGGGACATGTGTCAACCACATCTGTTATTTCTAGTTAGCAAAGAGAAAAGGAGCCTAGCTCAAGAGCCTACAAAGTTGAACTCCTCCGGCCAAAAGCGTCTCTAATTAATGCAATTGCAAGGAGAAAGTTTTCACACTTCTCAGAAAGAGCCTGTGAGGTTACATTAATTAGTTTTGCAGACGATGTTTGTACTCTTCTTACCTAGGGATGTCTTGTTCCCTTCCCCCAAGTTTAAGAAGTCAACATCTTCTCTACTCCCTTACTTTAGAGATGGGGGAGAAGGACTCGTGTGGAGACCAGAAGATAAAATAAGTCCAACTGCCCCCCTTATCCTAATCCACAGCGCCCTGCCTTACTCACTTCCATTCTTTCTGGAAATAGCATCAATTTTTAAACCAAAGAACGCCCCAGGCTGGCACTGCCCGAGAAAGAAGCTTGATAAATACCACCTCCGCCCCCAAACCCTGCTAACTCAGGGACACTTTGGCACAAGCGAAGGCTCTCGGAGCAAAGTCTACGTAGAGTCTTACTTTCTTTCATAGAGCATCTGGAAAATGCACTGTTTTCCCGAGCTCCTTCCGCCCCCCTCCACCCTCTTGCCAGAGTTTTATCTAAATGGGGGAAAAGTGGGACCCTGATCCTAATCCGCAGGCCCACTACTCCAGGAGTCGGCGGCTGGCACCGAGAAGACAGACGCACAGCCCTGAGCTGGAGAAGGAACTCATCTTAATGACAGGGAGGTTTCAAACAAACAAACTTTTACTGCTCTTTGTCGGCCCACTGTTTGAAGTCTGTGAAGCAGAAAATGATTAAATTCTTAGAAAATCGACCTACAGCAGAGAAGCAAGTTCAGTGCGCCGGGGCTGGCTCAGGTTTGCGTCTATTCAGGACAGGATTCTAAGTGCGTCCTTCCACTGGAGGTCCTGATTCATTATTTAAAAAAAAAACAGAGCCTCGCCTGCTCTGAAGTTTCGCACAACCACCACCGCCCTCCCCTAGTAATGAAAAGGGGGGGGGGAGAGAACTCCAACAAAATGTTTCTCAAATGGCAATAGACCTCGCTACAAATTATTCATGAAGACAGTTCTCAATTCAACAGGAAAATAATTGCCTTTTCAAATATTAATGGCGTTTCATTTCCTCGAGTCGCGGAAGCGGCAAATAGAAGCTGATTTCTTAGAAGCTGAGATTCTCCCAGATCTGAATCCCGGGCCTGGCTTCGGAGGCAGCTGTCCCAGGGCCGCGCCGATAGGTTTCGGTTTGTGGCGATCGCTGAGAGCGCGGAACAATGGTGCCGCTGCAAGTGAGGCGCGGGCCAGCCGCCGCTCTCTGCCCGCACCCCGCGGCCCGGCGCGCCTCCCTGAACCCCCTGGTTGGGCCTCGCTGCATCTTCACTGGCGGTGGATAGAGAGAGACAGGACTGGGGATCTGTGTGAAAGGAGAAAAGACCGAGTCGGGGCGGTTGCACCCGGACAACCTAGCCCAGCCACAAGTGCAAGAAAATGGCGCTGGCCAAGCTGTCCCGACGCTTGCGAACTTTGTCTGGCGGGCAAGGCGCGGGGCCAGGGAGGAAGCCTCTCACGGCTGCTGAGACTGGGAGAAGACTCTGGCAGGAGACTCCGGACCTTTCAAGGCGCAGTCCCAGGCCCAGGCCATCCCAGGAGGGCTGCAGGGGCCTGGCCCAACCCTGCCTCTCCACATCTACCTCCCCACCCAGGGCGCAGTGCCTGGGCCGCGGGGGGCGGGGTGTGGAGGCGGGGTGCCGCGGATTGGGGGTTGGGGTGGGGAGGGATGTTAGACACCGAGACCAAGGCGCCTCCTGCAGCTCAGGAGAGGCCGGGAGAGAGCCAGGGAAAGGTCTCACCTGCCTCCCAGGGGCCTCGGAAATTCCAGGCTGCCCGTATCTCTTCTGTGCCCTGCTTTTGTCGCCTTTGCTCCTCGCCTGGAGCGAAATCGTTGTTTTTCTTTTACATGGATGTCTAACGAGGCGCTCCAAAGATGGGATTAATGTGTGGCGGGATTTTTTTTTTTTTTTTTTTTTTTAAATTTTTTTTTTTTCAAAATTGACCAAATGCTATGCTATGATCCAGAAGAACTGGAATGAGGGTTCCTGCCATTCGATATATCTTTCATACATTTTTTCATTTTTTTTTTTTTTTTTTTTTTAAGAAGAGATGTCAACCTCAATTTCCATTCCTCTTATTTTCTCAGCAAAACCTTATTTTCTTTTGCAGGTTCTGAATTGCATTGTGTGTGTGTGAGAGAGAGAGAGAGTTTAGAAAGACGGGGGGAAGAAAAGTTTTGATGTTGCAGATGCTGGCAGGGATCAAAAAGGAGAAAATTAGAAGTAAGGGACATAGATGTATTCTGCATCTTTCTCCTGCTGTCCCGAAAAAAAAAATGGCAGATGCGAGCACCTTACAGAGGGCCCAGTACACCAACAATACCGCTGCTGAGTAAGAACGCCGGGTCGGCCGGTGCCTGAGTCCAGGGCTCACACTCTGCTGCCCAAGCGGTGGTGCGGGTTGTGGACAAACTCCAGCTCAGCCCGGGCCTCACGGCGGCTCGGTAACAGAGGCTTTGTTTGGCCACTGGCGTCCAAATCCGCCCCAAAGCTCCCGGCTTTCCAGGAAGCGGCAAGAGAAGCGACCACAAAAGCAACGAGCTCCGGTCAGGCATCTCTTCCTTTTAGCCAGATGCTCCGTAGCTGTTTCTTCAACGCCGGGGGCCCGGCGACATGCATTTGTTTAAAGCGCCCAGACACCTCCTTCCCCTACCCGCAAAATCTGCAGCTCCGGAGCAACCTGGGCTTCCCAGTTTCCCGGGTCCTTTCCCTCTCTCCGCGCCAGCGAACCTAGCTGGTGGCAAGTGTCCTGCTGTGGTGTCTGTCCTCTGCCAATATCTATCCACCCTAACGTGCACTCGCGCCTTCCCTCGGTCCTACAAGGCATCGCAGCCACGGATCCAAGCCCCTCGCGAGCGGACCTAGCACGGCTGCCGGCTTGCCTTCTTGTCTGTAGAGCCAGAGCCTGGCCTGACCTCAGTCCCCGCGTACGTCCAGAATCCGCCACCTTCAAAGGCGTGATTATGGGGGCGGCCAGTGCGGGGTTGGCCCCTTGGCTTGGGCTTGCGAGGCGGGAGAGTCAGGCAGGGGTGGTCTGGGGATGCCGCGCGACCTCGCACACTCGGCTGAGGCAGTGTAATAAAATATTATTGCCGGAGCGTGTATCTGGAGGAATCTGGGATACTTTAGGCAAGATTTGAAGAATGTTGCTAAATGTTTATCCTCAGGGGGTAGAAGGAAAGGGGGAGGGGGCTCCATTTTCCGTAAAACTCGTCTCTGAAGTGAATCATTGCTCTGGATACCTTTCCCTGCAGCACGAATCCACATTATGCACACGTCGTGTGCATCGGCTGCACATTCTTAAATTATTCCTCCTTCTTGGCGTTTGCACAAAACCCACTTTAGGAAGCAATTTTGGGCGAGATGCGGTGTGTGCGGGGGTGGAAGGCGGGGGTGAGGGTGGGGGAGGGAACGGAGACGTTTATCTGAACCAGCAACTTTAAACCCAGCAGTTGCAAGCTCGTCAGGCAACTCTATTCTCCGGACAGAGGTGCTTCTGGCTCTGCGTCTGGACGATTTGGAGAAAAGCAACCTGGGAGAATTAGGATTCTCGAGCTTGGAAACTCAACTAAAATGGAGTCACCATCGCTCCTCCTCCATACCTTCTCCCCTAGGCCCAGTCGGGAGAGTAGGAGGGGTGATGGTGTGAGGGTGGGGTCGCGCAGGGGGCGTACTGTGCGCCGGGAAGGAGGTGCCGGACCTGGGGCGCACAGGAAAGGGATTCGTATTTATGAAAATCTTTTGCGGTTGCGTTTTAGAAAATGGGGGAGGAATGAGGGTGTGGAAGCAAAGGCTAGCCGGGGCTGGGTCCAGGCGCACTAACGTCTCTGCGTTGCCTCCGCCAGGGGAGAAGCCCTTCAGGTGCGAGTTCGAGGGCTGCGAGCGGCGCTTCGCCAACAGCAGCGACCGCAAGAAGCACTCGCACGTGCACACGAGCGACAAGCCATACACGTGCAAGGTGCGCGGTTGCGACAAGTGCTACACGCACCCCAGCTCGCTCCGCAAGCACATGAAGGTGCATGGGCGCTCGCCGCCGCCGCCCAACTCAGGCTACGACTCGGCCACGCCATCCGCCCTCGTGTCGCCCTCTACGGACTGTGGCCGCGAGCCCCCGGTGGCTTCCTCAGCGGCGGTGGCGGCGCGTAGCGCCGACTTGAGCGAATGGTACGTGTGTCAGGGCGCGGGCCCCACCGCCGCCGCCCCCGCCGCTCCCCCCAGTCCCGCGCCATCACCTGGCCCTGCCGCTGCTACCTACAGTCTTAGGGCTGCTGCTGTGGTTAGTGCTTCGGTGTACACCGACTGCAAGTGTAGGCCTTGTTATGAGGCTTGAAGAGGGAGAGAGAGAGGAAAGAAGGCAGAAAGGAAGGGAGGGAGGGAGGGATGTAGACCACCGGTATTAACTACCTTATAAAGCTCAAATAATGTGCTGGTATAATATTAATTATTTTAAAATATGAACATGGTCCTTATAATTATTCTTCAAACACATCCACTCAAGCCCACGTCCCACACACAACAGGCCAGGACTGCCTGAGTAGCGTGAAACCAGTGTCAGCCGTACAGAGAGGAGAGAAAGAGACAGTTAAAGGGAATAAAAAGAACATATTCTGAGAATTTATGCACAATCTTGGCAAGTACAGGCGGCAAAAGTAGGGTCACAAAGTCCCCTTGTGGTTCACAGAACGGACAGTGATTTCCTATAAGCCTGGGCCGCTCAGATGACCACCCCCACCCCCTTCCCAGCTCCCTTTGCTCTCCCACCCCTCACCCCCGCCCAGCCATCCCCCCCCCTCAAAATTCTGAGGGAAGGTGGCAGAAGGAATTCCAACGCCATTTTCTTGTCCCCCATTTCCTTCCTTTTTTGCTCCTCTCCATTTTCCCCTTCCCTAGCTATCGTTGAAACGAAAATACACGAAGCCCAGATCCCAAGTATTCCCTCCATTGACTTCTGTAAAAGAGATAAGTCTCATGGATTTCTGCCCTCTGTCCCTTAGGTCACATGCTCCCCTTCTCCAGGATCAACCTGGGGGGACGCGGACACACACACACACACACACACACACACGCACGCACGTCTGTCTGCCTGTCTGTCCACAGGCGCCACACACTTTATACATTTGGGGTAGTAGGGGATGAGTCCACCACAAAAGGAAATACAAACAAAGAGAGAAAGGAACTTCAGATGCAACACTGCGAGGCCACTATCGACCAATCACCCCCTGCCCACGCCCCACCCCTGCTGATGGGCTGCCTGTGGAATCTTATGGGTGCTCTGGGCCAGAGGTGAAGGGGGAGGGGGAGAGGGACAATGACGTCACTGTGCAGTTAAGCGACCTGGTCTAGGCGACCAGTAGAGTCTGAGTGAATCTACTCAATTCTGTAATGGTCTTTGTGAAAATCCCACAAGGTTGGTCTTATTTTTTAAAAAAAGGGGGGGGGGAGCTATAAGAGAATTGAACTGGAATAATAAATGTTGTGAAGGCAAACACCCAACGGTTCTACATTGAATGTGTATTTGATATGCTGGGCAGAAGTCCCTAGAAAAAGAACCAGATGTTGGGGGCGGCAATTGTTACCCAGGGGCAGGGGGCGGGATCTGGGACCACTTCTCAGTTTGCCACCCTATGTAGGGAGTATGGGACTGCCCAAAATCCAAGCTGAGATTTGAAGAAAGAAAAAAAAAAATTGTCAGACCTACCTCAATCCCCTAAAAAGTTTGGAGACAAATTGGGGATAAATATTCCCATGGGAGGATGAGAAGACTCCTGATAAACTCAATTCCAGAAGCTGAGCCCAGCAAAGGAATTCTGGCCCTGCCACTCTGTTGGTTTTTGTCTGTTGCTCTCTTCTTTGCAGACATCATTTGTCAATTTTCACTGCTACCCTCAGCCTCACAACTTCCATCATATAAATAACATCCTAACTGGAGTGGCACTCCTCCATTACCCCGAATAAAACAAAGAATCCTTCCAATACATCCTTATTGAACCCTGATGTTGGTGGAAGAGGAACTGCTATCTCCTCATCCCCTCTTGACAATAGAGCCCAGAGGCCGCCTGGCCCAGCGTGGGCAGTGAGCACCCAACAACTCTTTCCCATCGTCAAACTCCCGCCCCATGGCCAAGGTGCAGAGGGCAGCTGGGGAACTTGATTTCAAAACTTCCACCTTCTCAAATATGACTGGTTTCTTTCTCTTCTGTATCTACGCCCCTCATTTTGCTTTCCACCCCCATCCAAAATAATGGAATAAAATAAAAATGTTTGGTCGGTCACTAATCGCCTTTAATTTTTCATTTGCTTGTTACAGATGTCCACTGCGTTGCTCGCAAGGTAATCTCTCCCGGGCGCAGCTGAGCGCCCGCATCTCACGCCTGCGACATCAAAGGACCGGCTCACAAAGCAGTGTTTCTTCGCCACGGTGCATCTTCATGGTAAGTTAGGATTTCTATGGCAATGGGCAAGTCGCACTGAAATCGTGAAAGGCCGAGCCTGGAGCCCGTCCAGGCTTTTCATTAAGGACATAATATTTACGTCTAACAGGCCTTTTTTCTTGTGTATACAAGTATATATTTTTGTTTGACGTGGACTAAATCATTTTCATTTAATTTCCGGTAAACAAAACCCACGCGAATGGGCACTTGTTCCCGATCATAATAAAAATGGATAATAATGTGAGGGAAGAAAAGGGCCGCTTGAATCGCCGCTCAGCCCCCTTTGTTTCTGCTTTCTGCGGTGATCAGAGGGCGCATTTGGGTTTGATGGCGAGTTTCTAAAGGCGAGGAAATGGTTTGTAAGAGGGGAAAGAAAAGGAGAAAGGTCTAATCAACCTCGGGTTGTTCAAAGAGTCGGGTTTTGGGGTTGAAAGTGTGAGTTTGACGGTGCATCAGCATGCCGCGTTAGGCTCGCCATGGAAATACGCGCGGGGAGCGGCCGCTTCAAAGGCGGCACACTTCGCTGCAGACACTCTATTAAGATACATTTGCGCTGACCTTTGCTTTCACGCCATTTAATACTGTCATTGCGCTCTCCAGTATATACTTCCTCCCTGAGACCTGCCTCGCCTGCGTTTAGGGGTTCACTCTGAGACCCGAGATGGGGAGCTTTGTCGCCTGGGACGCTTTCAGGAAAGGGAGGAGCCAGACTCCGCACATCTTGACTGTGCCCCAAAGAGGCTCCAGGGTCAGGAGTAAATGACTTTAGGGCAATCTGAGAAGCTCAACAAACGAGCATCCCCAACTCGGTTCTGGGCAAATTGCCCCTCAGACTCTTGCTTAAGGTGGGGATCTGAATTTGATGGAGACTTAGGGGGGAAAGGAGCCCCTAAGTTGAGTCTGTGGGGTTCAACCTGTTCCCTCCAGATATTTTCGGGCTGTCTCCCAGCACAGCCTATTCTGTCCCTCCATCCCAGGAGTCTCCTGCGGTTCCCTAACTTGTCTTTCCAGCACTGGGTGTGTGGGACCCTTCAGGCTGGGTTGGCCTTGGGCACGCATTCAAGAGTCCAAGGCCAAGGGGATGGGGAAGATGGCAGGAAAGTTAGAAGTCCATGTTCCCTTAATTGTCTTGTTGTTTATTTTATCCAAGTACCCTAGTGAATAGGAGAAAAATAAACATGGTAGAAAAAAATCAAACAGTGGAGTCTTCTTTAGTGCCAGTCCTTGTGGTTGAATAAAAAGGATGGTCCGCTTTCTATTGAGCTGAGAAATCTTTGAAGTGGGAGTTATTATCTGAGACATTCCTGCTTGTCGTCCTAACAACGCTGATGAAATGTAAAAGGTTCTTTGTCAGCGATTTGTTCTCCTCTCCGTCAAATTCCCTGTGCCCCTGTTAGTTTCAAACCGTTTCTAAAGAGATAAAATCAAACTTCTTTAAAATACACACACACACACACACACTCCACCAATAGATAACTTTAGGGCTAAGTCCTTCCAAGGGAAAAACAAAAGAAACACAGGGACATCAGAGCCAGGGCCTCCTGAGGTGTGCAGATGTTGTCCGGGCCTTAGCACAAGCTGTGGGACCTGGGAGGAGACTGCAGAGAGGATGCAAGCAGAGGGTCTGTAACGCACACCCACACTTGTGTATCGGCTCGTCTCTGCTGAGACCTGCACCCAAGCAGCCCAAGAGGAGTCACCTGGATGAGTCTCTTTAGGCACCCTTCAAGCTTCCAATATTGTGGCCCAAGAACTTTGGAGACTAAAGCTGTAGCCAAGCAGTTGTTAATATTTCCTCCTCCTTCAAATGCAACCTCTGCTAAAAATAGACCCACTGTGTGTTTCTTTACACTGGCAGCAATCAGCAAGGGCTTTTGGCCATTAACCAAGAGCAGAGGCTCTTGAGGCAGAGGGATATTTTAATAATTTCCTGTTTTTTTTTTTTTCTTCCAAATCTTGGCCATTGGAGTTCAAAAAATTTGGTCTACAAGATAGTGACCCCAATGTGCATGTAATCCTTACCCCATTCACATGTGCAATTTTTCATTTTGTATCATGCCCAGGACAGAAAATCTCACCCTGTCCAGCTTTCCAGAAATCTCATGTTGTGGTTTTAAAGGTGGTTTACAAAAACAGGTTTATTTAAAAAAAAAAAAAAAAAAAAAAAAAGCCACCCTGTGCGTGCTGACTAAATGATTTGTAAAGAAGTTTCCCTAAGCTGTAACCCATGCTGTTATATAGTTGCTGCAAAATGTTGTCTCTTATATTGATTTTTATATGTTTACTGGAGTTCTCCATATGTTTGTTTATATTGCTAATTTATGGGAAAATGTAATGATCTCAATGAATGTGAATTATATATAAAGACAAATGTTTTGTAATCATAATTCACACACACACACACACAGAAAACCTGACTAAAACTTTAGACAGTTTTGTACCCTCTCTATCCACACTGTTTGGGATTTATCATCTGTCTCCTTAGCATCAATTAAATTACAAACTAACTTGAAAGGAAAAAAAGTTATGTGATTGTTGAATAAAAAAGATTTATGAAAGCCCATGGCTTAATCTTGCTGTAAATATGTACAAGAGGAATAAAACTTGTGACGCTTTTCCTCTCCAAAGACATTCGTGTACATGGACCTCCATTTTACTGTTTTCTTTGGAAATAAATGACGTGATGTTCCCATTCCTGTTTCGAATTTGGGTGTCCAGTTATTTCTTCATCATCCATGAGAGAGATTCTCGGGGCCTGCCCACAGCCTCCAGTCCTCTCCTCTGCCTTCCTCCATTGCTTCACAGAAACATCTAGGGGATCTAGTTGTTTGAGTCAGAAAAATGGAGGGGCCCAACAAAGCAGCCAGGGTGGAAGAGACCTCCCTTGTCCTCAAGTTCAACCCAGTGACACTGGTACCTACCAGTGAACTTACATTATGTCATGGAAAAAAGGGGAAAACCAGCCCTTGGTGTCTGCTGAGAAAGGCTCCCTTCCACGGGCACTGAGTATGGAGCACCCTTTCACTAGTCACATTTGACTTCCCGGAAAAGCCTAGGAGCTGACGGGAATAAAAAGAAGGAAAGAAAAAGAAAGGGTGGGCTGGAGGCAAGCCTAGTCATAGCTCAGGTGTTTTTGCCTTGGGCAAAGTTGCCCACAAAGGTCTTCCTAGCTAGATCTGGCCCTTGAGGGAGTAAGGGATCCTCAGGCTTCGCAGTTCCCATGAGAGAGCTCCGAAGGTGGGAGCCTTGATAGGACTTTTCCCTGGAACCCAATTTGTATTTTCGGTTGGTTTTAGCATCTGATGGTGCGCTGTCTTATCCGATCTATCAGAACTACCTTAATTCCCAGAGCCATCCTCTGACTCGCATTGTGGTCACTGCATTTCTGGGCACCTTCCGCTGAGCCTACTCCTCGGGTGCCACTTCCAGGAGCCACCCACCTGGTTCCTCTTTGACTCGGGAATAGTAGATTCCTTTGGTCCTGGCTGGGGTGGAAAGCAGGGTGGGGGGCAGGAGAGGATAGAGGTTCCAGAGATGGGACTGTTAGGTCTCCCAGGACAAGCCTTGGGAAAACTAGCTAGTAAGGCAAGCTCAGCTGAGTCCCTAGAGAGAAAGTAAGGAGAAGGTGCGCCTGCGCACAAAAGCGCAGGGCTGTGCTGAAGTGTGAAAAGACCGGACTTGAGGTAAAGGCTACTAAAACAGCCAAATAATGTCCAGGTTGGTGGGATTCTCCAGGGAGAGGGCCCATGGATCTTAGTTTTGTATTGGAATTAGCTCCCCCTCTCGGATCTTTCACACACAGGCCCTCCTCCTTGGTCGAAGGAACCGGTTAGAGGGGCCACTTCGGTTGGTTTTCTATGATGTATGTCTTTGAGAGAGCGCATTCATTAAAGCCCTTTCACAGACTGGGGCATCGAGATGGGGAGGGTGTGGGGACTATGAACGAACTCCGGCACCCCTTCACCCCACCCTACCCAAGGCCTGTGTTCTTTTGGTTCCTGGACTCCGCTCCATCCAGCTGCCTCTAATCAGCACGTCATCTGCCCCTCTGCACCCCCGCCCAAATAAACGCTGCGGCTGGTGGGCACAGGGTCACGCTGCTGAACTCATCCCCGGGAGTGGCGGAGAGTCTGTGAACCCGCAGCTGCCCCCAACACCCCCACAGTGGAAGCTTAGAGAAGGAAAGGACTATCCTCAGAACCATCCAGCAAGGCTGCAAGGCTGAGGCCCAGGAGCTAAGGGATTGGGGGGCGGTGCTGTGGGACACCTCAGTGCGGTGCCACTAAGAGAGGCCAGGCTTTCTTTGAGCCAATACTTTTGTCAGAGTTGAATTGTGTAACATTAGGTAGAGGATTGAATTAAGTAGAAAAGACCCTGTGGCTAATCTCAGCCTAGAGTCATCTCACTTGTCTAAGTAAGTCTGATATCTCCCACCTACCATGGGCAGCGCCTCTGTCAGCATGCGGGGGGGCACCTTGGCTTGTTAATAGTCTCCACCGGGTCACTCTTCTCCGCTACTAGAATAAGAGCTCCAGGTAGAAACTGTGCTGTCATGGAGCCTGACTGCTGGGCTTGATCACCTACTGACTGTGTGCCCCTGGATAAATTAAGCAACCTCCTTTTCTTCAGTTTCCTCATCGGTAAAGTGCGGTAAAGTGCAATTAAATAGAATTTCTTTCACAAATTTAATGCAAATGTTAAATAAAGATAACCCTTGAAACGTTTGGAATTTACACGTTAAGTTCTTGTTAGTGTTGTTATTATTACTAATCTGGCCATTAGATCTTTCAGATCTGTCTGTACCTTCTCTTTGAATCTGCCAAATTTGACATGCCCAGGGGCCCAAAGCAGCACAGCAGGGCGCATGCTCTCCAGGCAGCCCCAATGCTAGCTGAGGGTCCTGATGCCCCACGTGAGTTTATCTTCACTGAGAGTTCTGGCGCCCTGTGCAGCGGGGCACTGAGGCAGAGATGTAATTTATTTTTAAAAGGCCCAAGAAAAATTAGAGGGAATCCAGCGTATTTCGGTGCGGAACGAAGCTGGAGAAACCCGATCGCCTTAATGTCACCCCCATGACTTGTTAAGATGCTGGCACTGCAGTCAGCTAGGCAGCCTGGCAAGCCCAGATGTTGATTTATTTTGATCATAAGTCTCTGCAGTTATTGTGAATCCTGGACCCGGCATTTCAACATCCTGGTTGCAGAGGGTGGGAAAATGCCAATGAGGGATGGGAGTGAGTGGACTACTGGTAAGCTGAGGACAGGGAGTTTGGCCAAAAGTCACACAAAAGCACATTCTTCCTCATCAGGCATCAGTGTCTTGGTTGTAATCCTGGTTTTTCTCTTATTGAATCTTCATTCTTGGAAATTAATTATACCTTGTTCACAAAGAGACCAAGGATTCCACAAACAACACGTTCCACTTCTTACCAACTTTCTGTCTGGACACCAGACTGCATTGCCTTTTCACTTAAATTTCCTCTATAAGGAAAATGCATGGGAGTTTTCTAGGAATGTTAAGGAGCTCAGGCCCTGCAACCATACAGAGGAAAGAGAAACTCAATAAAGAATTAAAAGATTTTGCCCCCTGAATCTTTCAATGGCTTTGCCAACATTCAAAGCAACTAGGTGGGAAGGAAGAGAAAGAAAAAGAAATCAATCCAGGATGTAGGTTAATCTAGTGGAAATATGACAAGGGAAAGGACTTTGAAACTTGCATGGCATTTTTGGCTCTTTTTAAAAGAGCCATTTAGACTTTACATGAGCAAAAATTCAGGATGAAGATATTGATCAATTTGAAACAAGGCAAACCAGGCTGTGCATCATGGCTTTGGACCTCACGATGCATAGGCAGCCTTGGGAAATGTTTGCAGAGGAAATAAACCAACATTGGATAATATTCTGTGGTACTAGTTGTACTTTGTCATTGTAGAATAATGAAGGGAGGAAGGCAGGAAAAACCCACCAAAGACAATATCATGGGGTGATTAAACAAAATATTAGAAGAATGACCCAATTTTCCCTTGTCTGTGACTGATGGCTGGCTCATGCAAGATCAGATTAGCCAGATGAGGATGACATTCTTTGCCAAAACTGGGGAGAAAGTGCAGACAGCTCAAAATACTTAACTGGTCCCACTGAAAAGTCTTGCTCAGGTTTTAATGGAAGCTTCTAGCCTTGGCTGTCATCAATGTATTAAGTACACACACACACACACACACACACACACAAATACTCCTAACATCTTGAACAGTGTTTTTGTCTGAAGTACTTATTTGTAAGCCACCAGAAATAGGCATCTACTCCCAAAAGCTTTGTTTATTTATTTCCTCTGAGAGAAATGAGTTGTCTGATGCATTTAAACAATTCCAATCACATTGCAGCCTCATATACCTGAGAAAATGTGTTTCAAACATGTCCCAAAATTTGCCCCCTACATTTTCTGCCACTGCATTCAGCGAGTAAAGAATCTGTAGTTAAATGTTTCCTATTGCCCCCCCCCCCAAAAAAATGCCAACTTTCTAAGGAGGGGAAAAAAAACTGTTGTAAAAAACAGAGCCTCTTTTAAGTGTAAAATATAATTTCATTGTAAAAAGTAAAAAAAAAAAAAATTAAAAAAGGAGCAGTAATCCAACTTCCAGAAACTGTTCTGAATTATTTCACCAGATCCTTTTAAGAGGGGATTAGCAGGGCTTTGGGAGCAAAATCCTTCTGTTTTATTCAATCTCTGATTTTATGTTATAATTACTGGCTGTAAAGTCTCCGGAATTAGTATGCAGGCACCATCAGGACATGATGCAGGTGCCATTCTAATGGTTCAGCTTTTTAATTAAGAAAAGAGGTAAGAAAATCGAATCATAAAAACACTTTTGTGGGAGCTGAGAACATTGCAGCAACTGCATGAATAAAGCCTTTATACCTTCCCCTGACAGGTCAGCCACTGAGGCACTGACTTACGACCTTTTCAGGGCCAGACAATAGTTAACAGCTCTCTCACCTTGTCCCCATCGAACCTTTTCTTCTAGGACACATCTTATGGAAATTGCCTTAAGTAGATTGACATCCACAAAAGATACTGCAGTTAGAATGGCTATATATCCATATTGAAATGCCTGCTCTTAGTCCAAAATGACAGCTCTCTTGTTCTGTGGATCCCTTCTCAGTGAGGGATAGGGAGGTTCTGGGAAGCTCTGGGTGGATGGAATCTGCCCAGAAATATCCACACAGGAGTAAGTAGGACCTAGGACAAGGTGTACCTCTCCTTTATCTTTGGAAAAACAAAACAGGAAAGTGCAAGGAAACTGAGGCAGGGGCTGCAGGTAGTTCTGGGCTTTTTAGCGAGGGGCTTTGCCTGCACATAGGAAGTTTGGCCCCAACACTCTGTAACCTCCACCTCCAGGCTCAACTCAGTGGGTGTGCCTTTAGTTCTTTGTAAGTTCCTTCAACTCCCGGGTATTAACTTGTTCTTGCCCACACACTTCAGACCAAATTTCCCAGCTCTCCCTCCACAGTGATGCTGTAATGCTGAAATGGCTCTGCCTCGGACACACATCTGTTGGGCTTGTCATAGGCCCTGGAGCCTCCACGATTCTCCTGGCTCCTGCTTTGCTACAGCTCTGAGCCCAGATCAGGACTCTCAGGGAAGCCCCTACTCTGTCTTTGTTGTTGTTGTTGTGTGCCGTCCAGTCGGCCCCGACTCATAGCGACCCCTCCTTGGGTTTCCGAGGCAGTATCAGTACGGAAGTAGGATTGCCCAACCTTCCTTCCGAGGAGTGGCTGGTGGGTTTGAACCGCCAGCCTTCTGGTTAGCAGTCAAGTGCTTTAGCCACTATGCTACCAGAGCTCCTAGTAAAACTCCCCCCACATGCACCATCTTTTTCAGGCCCCCGACTGGATGTGTGATGCAAGACCTGCTCAACGGCTGGCAGCCCGGGCCTTGCGGTCCTGAGGAGGCCGGGGAGCGCCAAGACCCGGCCGAGAACAATGTGAGTATTAGGATATCAGCCGCCCTCGCAATGATCACGCGTTCAACGATTTTGTTTTCACGGCTGAGGGGACTTTTTTCCAATGTAAATCAAGCGCTTTAGTTATTAAGGCCGAACACTAATCTCCAACAACCTTGACATAATGTGGCCGGGCGCGCCGGCCCACTTCGCACCTGCAGTCTGAATAGGGCGCCTTGTCAATGGGGGACACGCTTGTTGCCCCGGCTTGCAAAGGAGGGGAGTGAATAAGTCAAGCTTTGTGAATGCCCATGCGCGCTCTCCCTCTCGTCTTTGATGGCGGAAAATGTCTTCTAATTTGTTCCTTTTTCATTGTAACAACGTCTTCAAGGCCTTTTCTATTTTTCCAAACCACGTTTTTATAAAGAACATAAATCGCCCCCTGAAAACAAAAGGGCATCATCAAGCTTCAGAGTTTTGTGGCTCCAGAAAGATTGTTGCTTCATGAAGCTGCCCTCTCGACGCTGAACTGGAAGAGCCCAATTGTCCAGACTTCTAAATCCGGGTTTCTGAGATGGTGGTGACAAGATCTGTGAAAAAGGAATGTACAGGATATTCGTTTAATCAAGGAGGGGGGCAGCCTGGAGCAGGGGATTGGAAGGATGATGGAGCTAAGATTTATATTCTATGGAGTCAAGGATGGTTGTGTCCCTAAGATATGTGGTGTGAGTTTTCTGGATTCTCCTGAAATCAGCAGGAAGGCCCAGGCTCCCGCAAGTGGGATTCCGGATCACCCCTTTAAGGCGAGGAGCTCAGTCTATTCTGACTACAGTATTTGGCAACCATGTTTCTCCCCTCCTAACTTTCTCCCAAAACCAGCAGTGGCCCTGCATCCTCCAAAGAACCCTGACATCCGGGGGTATCTGGAGAGGCCTTCTGCTTGCAGACAAATGTCTAGATGCCTGTGGGACGCCCGGGAGCATTTCAGGAACACCCTCTTTTCGTAAAATTCCTATAGGAAAACAGAGGATTAGTGCCATTTTATCCCAGCCGAAAAACAACCTCTTTGCTGGATGCGGCTTTTATTCGGGATTGGAATTCACTCAAAGTCTCTCCGGGAACACACAGGCATTAATGACGTTGATGTCTCATTTGGTGGGATATTAATTATCAGGTTGCAAATCAATGAGCAACCCCTCCTCCTCCTCCCCCACTCCCACTCCCAACATTGCTTCAGTTTTGATTTCCAAATGATTTTGGGGACCTCTAGTCAGGAACATTTTTCTCCTGGAGTTTAACTTTCTTCCTTCTCCTAGAATATAAAATAATTTTTCTAGGCTAGAGGAAGGCCAAGACTTTATTGCCCCCCCCCCTTTTCCTGCATTAGTTATTACTTTAGCACAGGCTGTGGGTAAGAAAACTAACATAACCCACTAATACAGTTTAAAATACTTTGATGTCTTGCCAAGAAACACACTTCCTTCAAGAGAGAAGTCAACATTTGTTTTTCACATTCAATGGTGTTTAGTTGCCAGTGGGGGGAAAAAAATAATTCTAAGGACCACTTTTTAATTCGATGTATAACAACCGCAGGGGTCTAAAGGAAAATAACGACGATAGCTATAGACACAAATAACTAAATTACCAAAACGTTAGTATATCTCCCGACTTCATTAATATGTAACAGACTCCCCAGTTAATCTCCAAAAGCTAGTGTTCCCCCTGTAAAATAGCACTCTGGGACGAATTGTACACGAGATCAATCACTGCTAATGCAGGAAGGTTTACTGCAGGAAAGAAAAAAAAAAAAAAGCTATTTACACCTTCAAATAGAAGCTTTTCAGATTTAAGAGTAAGACCCATACATCACCAAGAATAAATGATTATGAATCGGTAAACGCGCCCTCCAGCGATTAGCTATGCGACGCTATTTATCATTTCTTGGGTGGTGATGGTGGTGGAGGTTATTATATTTTCTCTCTTTCTCTTCTTTTTGAAATCATCTGAGTGTTTGGAAAGAAAAGCTTGACAAGCAGAGAAGAAGGAGGGGGAAAAACACCGCGGGAAAGTTTGTTTTTGCATATACTATAAGTCATCAAAACATGGCCATGCAGATATAAAGGGGGTCATGTACCGAAAGCTTAATAGGAAACAATGCGGCCCTTTCATTGTTTCATTTGTTATTAGGCAATTGTCCATTGAAGTTGACACATCAGCAGGTATCATTTTTTTCTCTCCCTGCTCTCTTTGCTGAACTCCTTTTGCATTTCCCTCCTTCTCCTTAGTCCACTAACTCAAGTAGTTCGCCATCAGATAAACTAATTCTTAAAACTATGTATTTATTTATTTATTTAAGAAAGGATTTGTGTTGTTTAGTGCGCGGGTCGCTGCATGTGCGAGCTCCGCAGCCCTGCATGGCAGCGTGCTTGCGCAGGACCGCTGCCCCGTGGCCAGCCCAGCTACAGTCGTCCAGGGAAACGGAGCTCCCGCCAAGGCACGGGGTCAGGGACTCCTGGGGACCCTGCTTGCTGTTTGCAACACAAAAGCATATGCAGCCCCTAAACATTCCAAGAGATACAAAGGCCGGAGCAGAGGACTGATTTAACCCTGGTTAAAACTAAGCTACTGCCCTCCCCTCGCCAGACAAGGAGAAGGCGTGGGGACCCTGCCAGGGCCGAGTGCTCTGGGACCTAGCCCAGACCTCTGCTGGTTGGGGTTTCGGGAGAATTCGTGGTGGTAAATGTCGAAAAGGTTCCAGTGTAGAACAGAAGGGCGACCCGTGCCGCTGAAAGACGAAGAAGGAATCAGCGGTTTGGTCCCAGAGCCATCGGTGTGTCCACCAGCTGTGCCGACCGCCCCTATCTTTGGCGGGTGTGTGTGTGGGGTGAGGGTGGCTGCTAGCTTCGCCTGGAAGCGATAGACATGTCATCCGTGTGGCCAGTGCGAACACTAAATGTCGAGCAGGAGGCAGGGTAAAGCAGGAGTCTGATCTGGATCCCCAAGAATGACGGTATCTGGACTATGGACTCACCTGCCCAGTGATCTGGGAAATAGAGTTGGCCGGCTGGACATGCCTGCAGCCCACTTTTGGCAGCTGGATGGGGCTTCGCCGGCACGCTTCAAATGTCCCAGCGCCTCTGCATCCAGTAGGAGGTGTTGGGGTGAGAAGCAACCTCTGGGGGACAGTAATTGTGGGCTACTAGGACCCCTAACTTAAAAAAGAAGACACGGGAGGAACTCTTACCTACTCCCACTGACCCACAAGTCAGATCTGAGTGGGGTCAAGGGCCTGTTTTTTTTGATTGAAGAAATTTAATAAGGCTGGGGTGGGATTAAGTCTGCCATAGCAGGTAACCCTCCCTGAGGGATATTTCAGGCAAATGTACAGCAGATCCTGCACAGAGCCTCAACCTTGTGGAATAGAACCAGGGCATCGCCCTACAGACCACAAAGGCGGGGGTGGGGGGGTCAATTTCAGACTTGCTTTGTGATTGACTTTTAAATCTAAAGCATATGCAAAGCACTGTACCTATAAATACAGAAGGAAAGAAAATTCTCAAAAATAAAATTTATGAGATTACCTGGAGACTTAGTCTAAAGTATCTACTCATGCAACTCCCAATTTTAGAACATATTATGGAATTACCAGAAAATAAATTAGTATCTGGGGAATTAGAAAGCAAATTTTTATTCTACCCTCTACTATGTGAACTTTTCCCCCTCATGGCATTTTCTCATATTTTGATAACTCATGACAGATGGTGCAGAAATCTGCTTGAAGGATTGGTTCAGACAGTACTGGCCATAGGGGAACAGGTTTCTCTTCTACTTTTAGAACTTGTCAGGGTGCTAAGCTTTAAAGAGAGAGAAGAAATGAGTTCAGAAGTTTGAAAGAGAAACATTCATTTTTCTTACATCCCTTTCTCAAGAAGCCTTTAATGCTTTTGCACCTAACATTGACTCTAGGGAGAGAACAACAACAAAAGCAGCAAAGGCTGATAATAAATGCCACAAAACAAGCAAACTGCCATGAAGATTTGATTTTGCATCTTCAGCAAATAATATCATTCATTTATTTTCTTTTGCTCTTCAACATTTTATTTCTAAGTTTAAGTTTTAATGCCATTATTTTCTCCTGTATGACCCATTCTTTTGAAATAAAAGATTCCCTTTATGATGTGTTTTCAATAGTGAAAGTCTCTAAAGATCTATAATATTATTATTTATCTGAATTTTGTAGTTCTGAGGGCTGTATACACGATGTAATTGCTTTAACATGTTTTCATAAATTACATTCAGAAATGTGTCATAGTAAATTACCTTTGTAATAAAATGTAAAAAATGCAAATGGCTGTTGTCTTTATTACGTTTTAAACCATTGGTTTATCTGCACTATTTCACTTGTCACTTGCACAATCTGTTGGCTAAAGGGGCGGCACAGTTTGATAACAGAGATCTGGGTCCTGTGTGTAATCTTGCAGGCACGTACAGTTTGGGTCATTTCCTCATCTCCCGCAGAAAAGACATTATCCTGCTCATATTTACATACTTTTCAATATTTGTCAAACAATCATAAATTATAAATTAATGAAATGTTCGACAGTCTTCAGAGATCAGACTAATGAAGACATTTACCTTTTTGGTGCTTTTGAGTCTCATCTTTGTAAGTTTAATGACATTTCGACGCTCACGCTTTATTAGGCTTTATTAGATTTGTCCTTCACTCCCGCTGTCATTCAGATGTCTCTGCAGAAATATCACCTGCTTCAGGTACAAGAACAAATCAACTTCGAGGAGGAAACCTTCAAAAGAGGGACTCTGCAACGTCAGTTTTGAAGAATTAACGTCTAGTTGGGTTTAAAAGACCGTTGGATATTTTTATCCTTAAAATTTTTAAAAAACGACACTACTGTTACATTTATTTCACTAGCAGGCAATAATGTGGATACTCAGACAGATGTGCAAGTCCAAATATACTGTAACTGCAAAGTGATTTACAGCAGCAGGATTGGGAATGGAGAAAGTAGCCTTGACTGTGAGTTTTTACCTTTTATAATTTTATTAAATTTCCTTCAGGCTAAATCGGGGCATACAGTTTGTCACCTCCTCTCTTCAAGCTAAAAGCTGGGGGTTCACCTCAAACTTGGCCCAAATCAGAGGATGAACACGAGCTCACGCAGCTCCGCTCCTGCTCCTGGGCTAGAAAAGAGCCTTCCTCCCAAATTTCATGGCTATTCCATGGCATTGAACCTGGATCCTCAGAGGCAAACCAGGGTATATTCCTTTCCATCCCAGGACTGGGAAGCGATGGTGGAGGTGCCATGTGTCCATAACGTTGACGCGTTTCCCTTGAAAGCATTGGCTCCCCATGCACTCATTATGATTGATGGCCACTAGGCTTTTTAATAAAATTATAGGTGATGAATTTAGTTCAATCCAAAGAGGTCAAGTGATCAGCCTTGGCTTAAGATTCAAATAGTAAATCACATGGAACAAACGCACACTGTCGCCACCCATCCCAAGCCTCAGTGGAAGTGAGCTCTGGCTTTGGCGCCATCTTACTCAGAACAAAGAGCAAGTCAGAATGTCAATGTTGCTGTCATCAGGTCGGGTAATTTTATTAGCCCGCTTGCAAATTTCATCAGCCCATGTTGATACATACCACCCTGCCGGGCCACCAGACGCCTTTCTTTCGTTAGTCTAGCCCTAGAGGGGTATGCATCATTTGGGACACCCAGGGAGATGGAGGAAGGAGTGCTGGGAGGAGCGGCCACTCACAGTCCCCTTCAATTATTTTTAAGTGGAAAGAGGTGGTGTGTGTGTGTGTGTGTGTGTGTGTGTATGTGTGTAAGAGAGAAAGATGGTAGTGGGGGAATAGGGCCAGAGGGAGACAATTTTAGGGTTGGCTGCCCCACTGCAAGCCTTCACACAAGTCCATTACTATCTTTTCTGCCAACCCAGCTTCCACTGTAAGGGCTAGGCATTCGCTGAGTGGAGGGCAGGAGGGAGACTCCAATTCCCTGCCCAAGCACGGACTTACAGTTTAGCCTTTACACCTTTATAAAATTTACATAGGAATGAAACGGTGGCCCATTAAAGGCCGCACTCAGAACCTATAAAAATGTTGGGAACGACTTCAAAATATTTCCAAACACTACTTTTTTAGTACACAACGGAGAGTTATTAAGTGGCTTCTTGGTGGAGCGAGCATGGTTTCCACAATCATCAAAAATTGATATGTACCGCTAGTAAAGTAATTATGCACCATCCTGAGGATAAGGGAGCTGGTGATTGTTAATCCACTTGCACAGCCGTTGACTTGCAGCATCAGGCTGCAAATAGCTTAATTAAGTCATACACGTGGACTATAACCATATTGCGCCATTGCATTATGTACACTATATCTCAATTTATTGGGACAATTAATGTGAGCGCCCCACTTTGGGTGAGTACATCACCCATTCCGTGCCCAAGTTTCTTTCCATTGACACTTGATCAAGTTAGAAAGCCAGGAACAAGTGAGAATTAAGAGAGTGGCATGGAGAACTGTGGAACGGGGATGGGATTTGTCAGAAGCAAACTCTGGGGGTGCAACAGAGTTGTCTGAATTGGGTACTGCAAAAAGTGAAGCGGGTATTTTGGAGAGATCATAATTTATCATGTCCGAGTTGGTCACATATTTGAATGAACAGAGTCCCCTATAGTTGAATTATAGTTGTAAAGGACAACGCAAAGCCCATTAATCATAAGAAATCTTCGGCTCAGAAGGTTGGGGTCTGTTGGGACAGTTATTTAAATCAGCTCCCCCCACACACAGTCCCACACTTCTATCACCCACAGACGGTTTTTCTGCTACAGCTACAGAAATCTTCGGGTATAACCCAGTCGATTTTTCCCCATTTACAAACGGTGAAGGCACAAACTTCTGCCTGGGAATTCTCCCTCTTGGCTCAATTTTTTACAGTGTAAATATTTCAGGTGACACGCGGTTGGAAACGCTTTCAGCGGCACTGGCCTTGGCAGTAGCCGCGGAGTGGAGGGGCCTCCGATGCCTTTAGCTAACCCTTGACCCCAGCGTCCCCGTCACGCGTGAGAGTTCGAGGCTGGGATTAGACTTTTGGTATCCGCTTCCCTTGAAGGTACAGGGGACTTGATCCGTTTGCAATTTGGCCGCAAGGCAGTGCCTCATTTTGGGTCTGAGGCACGCAGTGCCATGGAAATCGTTGTGTGGCTCAAGGTAGGCAAATTACTGACGGAAATCTGGTCGTCACTGATTCCTCAGATCCAGTGAAACCAGGACTCAACCTTTCCGCCGTGTTCACGGGTCAAAAATCTGTGAGGAACTCCAAGCAGCTATCAAAGGGCTTCTCTTAAATGTGCCATTAAACACTGGTTGACGTCGACCGGCCCCACCTTTTGTGGGTTATTAGCTCGTTTTGTCTTACAAGATGGGGGCACTGATTTTGGCAGGAATGTTTGTCTAGGATTCCAAGCTGCTTGTAGGCTGATTCCTGAGGGCCCTCCAGAGTACCTAGGGTCCTCGACTCCACTGGGGCCAATCCCCACCGCACAGCAACTGGGGTTATGGAAGAAGTTTCCTCTTGGCATTGGAGCAAAAGAGAAGGTGTGAACTTGGAGCGCAAAGTGAGGTGATAGGCCTCTCTCCGCTGTTGGGGGTCTTCCTCTGTTTCTCCACTCCTGCTGTCCTTTGGCTCCCAGAAGATAAGATAGCGAGCTTCTTATCTTTTCCAAAAAGTCTTCTCCAAATCAGTTCTGAGAGCTCCTTCCAGGCCCCAACAACTTTGAGGGATGAGGATTGGGGATACCTGAGGCAGCCTGGCGCAGGGAAAGGAGGGGTGGCCTAGGCACCAACTGTGGTCAAGGCCAACACAGGCGGACAAGGCTGGCGGGGGTCCAGACTGTCGAGGTCTCTGTGGGGTTTCAGGGTTTGGAGCATGGACACTTTCCAGAATTGAGAGAGAGAGTGGAGGAGAGGGGGCGTTGGGCTGGAAACGGTGGTTGGGAACCTGTGCTTCCAGGTGCCCACATGGAAAAGCCTATATGGAGGTTTATAATAAAAGACAATACTAACAGCAACGCCCATCACACAACTGTGTATATTTATTGTGCGCTAACTATGAGCACTTTGCACTCACTCATATTTAGAACAACAACAACAACAAAATAACCTTATGAAACACACTTTATTTTTATGCCCATTTTAGAGATGAAGAAACTGAGGGCTGAGGTGATTTAAGAACTATACTGGTGATACTCGGCCAGGAAATGGCAGAGCCGGTTCGGTATGGTACAGTACGTGGAGAAGCAGAAGCCCTAGCCAGAATGTCCACTGTTCTCTCTCCTTGGGATGCCTCTCCCCTGTGGGAAGTGTCGAGGTAAGGGCACAGGAAATCCAGTTCAGCGATGCCTCACCTTTCTCCACCACAGAGTCTCAGGAGCTGATATGTCCTGGGTGCTAACCCCACCTCTCTCAGAACTTTCTGCTCTCCCACACGTCCCAAACCCCTTGCAACTGGGAGACTCTTTTTCAGGCTTAGGCCTGAGTTCACTGGGTCCCAATCGCCCAAGCCTTCTGAAAACTCTCCGCCCATTCCACCCTGGTCATCAGCCACCACCCCACCCTCAGCAGCAGTCAGGAGGCCTTCTTGGAGGTAGATGCCAAATTCGCACATCCTACAAAATCCTGTCAGAGCTGGCGCTGACAGGCAGAATCCTTAACTTAGCTTAAGATAGATACACTTACCCATCTTCAGAGGAAGAGTCCCAGAGATAAGTCCATTTTCACTTCTGACCCTCCTCCCATTTCCACCAGCATTTCTCTAGCTGGGCCAACACTGAACTCCGAGAATAAGACTTACATGGGATGAATATTAATTTCACTCTTTCCCCCAACTCCAAAATTTGGACAGAGGAGAGCCACTGTAGCTACACCAGTCTGTGTTTCTCTGACCCTTAAGAATGCTGTGGGTGTGTGCACAGATAAATTTAGCAGGGGTACCACTCTATGCCGATTGGGGTCACAAGGTGTAGACAAGAGGGTAAAAGCTGAGGGATGACCCGCTCTCTCTGGATTTCCCATGGTTGTAGATGGGGTGTTTATGTGGGGAATAAATACATTTGTCCTTATATAAAGACATCAGTTGCACAGATTTGAACCACAGGATTTGAACCCAGAACGTAGTGGAGGCCGCATCCTTCTTAGTTAGCTTTACTCACCTCCCCTTGTCCTGGAAACTTTGATTCTATTTAAAAGGGGAACTTGGAAAATGACTTCTCCAAATCCCAAGATAGGGCCTCATCAGCAACTTTTGGGGTGCAGGACCAAAAGGGAGGTGGAAAAAGAAGTGAGGAAATCAATTGGGGGAAGAGGAAAAAAAAAAAAAAAGACACACGCAGGATTAAATAAGCTAAGAGGCTCAGCTGGCGGAATTCTAGCTCTGGGTTTTGAAACCGAGAGGGTCCCTCTACCTTTGGCCATCTGGCTGTTTTAAGCTCTGCCCCATGCTGTATGATTTTAGCTGAAAATCTCTTCCGTTGCAGCTTTGCTTTTATTGAATTCATCAAAAGCAAACTTTCCCTGAGTTTTTTTTTTTTTTTTTTTTTTTTAAAGAAGGCTAAAATAATACGCCGACCACTGTGACATTCTCCGCGCCCAGGCCATTTTTCATAACGCCGCAGATCCGCTTTTGTGCCTCTGAGGCGACCAAACAGATGAATAACGAGCAAAGTCTCCCGAAAGTAAGCTAGCAGCTTTTCTCAGCTCGGAAAAAAGTTAAACTGAAATGAGAGGTGCATGTAAAAACCCCACACCCAAAGATGGGGCCACACTTTTATTACTCTGAATGACAACGATGTCTTTTTAAAAGCAACTGACCCCCCACGCCCGCACACACTCACACACTCACACACACACTCGCACACCCGCGCACACAAACCACACAAACTTTAAGCCTTGTGAAGCTGCCCAGGTGGTGTTTAGAGAATTGTCTTAAAGAAAGAAAGAAGTATCTGAGGCAGATTCTAGTTGGCAAGATAAGAGAAGGGTACAAAAAGAAAAAAAATTATTTTGCTTTTATTTTTGTTTTACTGCAGCTAGTTTGAGAGTTGGTTTCTGGCAAGAGGAAAAAAAAATGCTGCACCACTAAGGAAGAATCAAAGTGTTAAAAGGACGCTCAAAATGTAGTATTGTGGCAGGTTGGGGTAAGTTACATTTTCTTCTGTTTTCTCTGGTTTTGGAACGCACTGAAAATGCACATTGGGGAGAGTTTTCCTGTTGTTTTTAGAGACAAGAAAAAGTAACTCCAGGCTCCCTCCTGGGATGGCTAACTCCCGAGACTTTGCTTTGGCTTTGCGGATGTTGACTGGGTGGCGCTTTCTCCCTGAGCCTTGTCATTACAGTTTTAGGGGTCTGCAAGCTCTACGGGGCTGGGGTTTGGGAAGTCGTGTTCGGGCCACAGAGGCAACAAGTCGTGGGCTCTCTCGCCCCAGGCCAGGCGAGCGCCGAGCCGCTTCACAGCTGAGCCTTTGGTTGGCCCGACTCGCAGGAATGAATTTGCACGTGTAAACTATTTTGCTGTGGACGCGCACAGCTGCGACCCTCGAGTTTATCAGAGGGGAAAAAAAAAATCTTCCCTGAAATGGACGCTTTGGAAAAAACTCAGCCATTGGTTCTCTCCAGATGATTACTGATGCAAAGTAAACCCTACGCGTTGGAGCGCCCGCGCATTCGTTTAACCCTAGGAATATCCGACTTTCCAGTTGAAATCTACTCGAAATAATTTGTACTTTGTTTTTTTTTTCCTGGGGGCTGGGAGATAACTAGGAGTGATCTGTGGGAGATGATGTAGACATATTAGTCTGGGAGGCACATTTCTCTGGAAAGCGAAGACTGTGTTCGATGAGTTGAAGGGAAAGTGGCCCCAAAGAAATTCGAAACGTAGTTCCCAGTGCGCGTGCACACTCACTTCTACAAGTACATGTTCCAAATGCGTAGTTAAATACACTTTTCTGGCCACTAACCTTGGCTCTTGGATCTGGTTGTATGATTTGGATAATATTGTTAGTCTGCTGTGTATTTCATGGCATGGATATTTAGGCGCCACTGCGGAATGGTCTTTCATTTAAGCACTAAACAGCGACCTGCAAGCGTCTGTTCCAAGCCAGGTTTTATTTATTATTATTAACTCTTCTCTACCCAAGACCGTGGAATAAACACGTGCTGCGCCTGAGGTTGTGCAGAGCTGATCCAGATGTTGTCACAATCTCCTTTGCCAGTTGTATTTCTAAAGAAGCCGAGAGAAATTGACTAGGGAGCTGATCAGAGGCGATTTCGTTCATTAGCAGGCGCAACTTCTGCGCCTGGGTCTGGCGGGCAAGCATATAAAATGCAACTTTTGCCCCATTGGTTCGCTAGGTGAATTAGCACACACTGGGACTGAACAGTCCTTGACCTTTGCCTTTATGTTTGCGCAAATGTTTGCCTAAAACACAATCAGCCTTGACAAGGGAGCATGCTACCGTGTGACACTGCCTATTCACCAGATAGATGTTCCCTGCCACACACGACCCAGAGCAGCCTTTTAAATAGCTTAGGTATTTGTACAAAGCGTATAAATTAATGTCGGATGATTGCTAGTTGCTGGTTAAATGGGAGACCATTTAGATGTGGGAGACAGATTTCTCTGGCCTTTCCTTTCTTCCTTTGAAAAAATATTTCTTTCAGAAAAGTTGATGAGATGACCAGGAAACAAAATTTGTGGTTGAGGAAACTGTGTTTGGAGATACCAACAGATTCTTGTTTGGTAAAATGGACACATTGATGTAGTTCCCTTCCGAATGACTTCTCCAGAAAGGTGGGGAGTAGGTGAAGGAAAAAGAGAGAGGAATAGGGGATAAAACTGCAAGGGACCAATGCCCAGGAGAATTGGTTTGGGGAGGTTTTGGAAATGAACCCAAAGTTTCTTGAGGATTTATTGTTCCTGGAGGATCCGTGGCCAGTAAGAGCTCTCTGAGCCCTGGAGACTGTGGAACTTGGGAAGTTTTCCCAATTCCTGAGCTTTATGAGTCCAAACATTTCCTCCAGTAAAACCAAATACTTTAGCAGGAAGATAAAAACATCTCATAAAAACCCAACATTGGTTGAAACCTCCCTTGCAAGTCTCACACTAGACCTGAAATGATTTAGAGGACTGGGCTGCCTTTGCCTGAACTTTGACATAGGAAAAAGATGATCTTCCCCCAGCTGTGGTTTCTAGCTGGGTGCTAATTTCCCACATTCCTTTCATTATCAGAGAGTTGGCAAAAGCTCACCAATTTCCAGGCATCAGTTTCTGGGGCAGATACGACTATAGATACAAGTAGGACAAATTAAGAGAAAGAGGGGCACACACAGTATTCCTTCAGGGCATATCATTCTTTTTGGAGGAGAAGAGAGTTTCTTTCCTTCGTTCCAAAGGGATATAATTGATCAGTGCTACACCAATCCACTCCACAGCCTGGTGATGTACAGTTGAATATCTGAGAGCACTGTGGTTTCTCCAAATGTTGGCAAGATCTCCTTCAGGCTCCCTTAAACTGTCTTCAGGTGGTGATGGTGGAGTGTTACCAGATTTTCTTTGAAAGCCCTTCCTCTTGATCTCTGGGCAGAATATACCTTTTCTCTGGTGGGCTACTGTTCAGGGAAAGGGGGAATTTGTTTATCAAGAGGTACCTTCCTAAGCAAATTTAGGTAAAGAACAAAAGTAGCAGAAAGGTAAAAACAATAACCTCAGAATGCAAATGAAAAAGATAAATTCCAGCACAAGCACCTTGCAGAGAATTGTAATATGGACATGTTTGCAGTAGGAGTAAACAGAAGTGATATGAAAAAGAAAATTAAGAAGAATACCTTCATTTTTCAATTATCTCTCTTAAGAATTTCTTAGCTAGGAAATTAGATTTTTCAGTTTACCCTTATTATTTAATTAACACCATGGCAAGTATGAGTCATTTCAAAACAGCTATTTAAGGCAGGCAGAAAACAAGATGAATAGTAGCCTGTATGTTTTGCTTTTAGATTTAAAGATGCAGACAATTAGATATGGATAGAAATCGTGTTTAAGTTTTAGAGGGAATAGGGAATTTGCCCATTTTATTAAACTCACAATCTAAACTAGGTCTTTCTTTCTTTTTTAAAATGGTTTCATTTCAAAGTAAAAATGCTCTAGGCACTCTCATCCCCCCATCTACATTTTAGGGCTCTATTCTCTGAGGTGGTCTACAGTGACATGGAAAGCTAGTTAGAAACATGTTCCTAGCCTTTGCTTCACTGTAGCTGTGCTTGTGGTGGATTAAATTTGTTTAGATTTATGGGAGAATGGGGACCTAGAATCCACAATTATGATGCTGAATACAAGGGCCTAATGTTTAAGTTAGCTTTTATAAATACCAGTTTAGGAAATTAAGAAATTCCTAATTACTTAATCTGAAATAAAAATCATAATAATAAAAGATATATTTTAAATAAAATACGTATCAGGTTAGGAGAAAACTACATATGATAGAAAATATATTTAACATATATGCTAGGCATTAACAATTCTAGTATTTAGTCCAATAATTCATTTAGTTATTCAATTATAGTGAATCAAATTGAAGATGAGAAATGATAAATTTGGTCTATTGCTGACAGACATCTAGAATTTGTGCATATTTCTAGCCCAAAGCAAAAATACTATTAAGTATTTATATTATGAAATCTGTAGGCAGTTTCATCTAAAAGTGTTCAAGACGATATAGAGTAATAATTTGATCTGAATGAAGACATAATATAACAGGCAAAACTGCTCTTATTCAAAAGAACAACATAACTTTAATGGGGGAGAAATGAGGAATTTTTTTTTAACAATTCTAGAAATAATTGCTTAAAAATAATTGAGCATTTATATCAATGTTTTTTTTCTTGGAACAAAAACTAAAGGTGCAAAATATGTTAATACATTTATTTGAAAAATTAAGGGGCCTGTTTTGTTCATATAAGAGTTGAATGAGAAAATCTCTGCTGAAAATTCATTTGCTTATGGAATTAATGCTCATCAAAGATAATATGATTGCATTTAAATGACACTGAAATGGTAAAATCTTCTAGATGACCCTATAGTATATATTAACCTCTATAGAATTATTTTTCTTACTGAGTTGAAAATGACACTTGCCAGGATCTGTAAAATTTTATAGTTTACTCTGCAGTGAAATTAAAGTAAAACATTAAGTTTACCTTTCAGGACCTGAGTGTGATGGAGACCTCCTTTCCATTTATCGCGTCAAAGGTGATACTCTTCCCCTAAGTTATGGACCTATGTTTTGTGTTGTTCTAATAATCCTCAAAGTTACTCGCTATTAAATTTCACTCTATTCTGCACATGAAAAGTTACAAATGATTTAAGGGCATATGAGAATCTAATTCTCAATCACTGAACTTAAGTTGAGAGAGTCAGATAAGCCACTTCCTGGCATTATGTTTGTGCGTGGGAGTAGCAGGGCTTGACAGTGACAGGACACATACATAGGTCAGCCTTTCTCTGGTCTGTAGTGGTTCTAGGCTTTCTTGGCGCAGAAACACAGAGAACCTGTATCATTCCCGTTTTGATTCACAGTATCTGACCAAGTAAATCGTGTTCCGATTTCCAATGCATATCGCATGCATTCCCCAAGCTCTAATTACTTGTTCCTGACAAAAGTTATGAGGAGGCTAGGGCAATATTGTCCAGTCCTTGGGTTCCAGAAGGCATTTGAAAGGAGCCTAAAATGTGGCTGGAAAGTGAGATTTATGATCTCGATACTTAGAAATTGTTCCCATGGGCATCCATGGAAAATCCTGGGCTGGGAAAAGTCCCCAAGTTAATTCTTGTGTGTGTGTATGTGTGTGTGTGTGTGTATAGAAAAGTCGTGAATTCGAAGTTGGAAAAAAAAAAAAAGGAGAGAGAGGAGGCGGTAGAGAATTTGGGGGTGGTGTGCAAGGGCAACGGGCACAGGACAGTTCCGACCTCTGAGAGGCATACCTCTTCTCACCAGACTTTTCAGAAGCCCCGTAATTTGACAACAGGGCGTAGCAGAGCGCCGGTGCTAATCAGTCACAGGCAGAAGCAGATCCCCACAGGGAGGAGGAGAGGTGGGGCTCATCCTCCATTTCTCTGAAAGCCTGATGGTGAGGAGCAAGGAGTCGGGAGAAGTACTTTCCCGGCTCCCTGCTCAGTGACTCTAACTACTTATCCGGTCCTTATTGCATTTGAATTCCCCACCTTTAGCAGCAGCATGGGAGGCCAGCTGAGCTGGGGCACCCTAGGCGGCCTCACCCTTCCACTCACCTCCCATCCACTCTTACTGACTCCTTCCCCACCACACTTGTTCATCATTTCTTGCTCCCTCAGCCTTTCATATTCTCACCTCCTCATAGTCCTTCACAGCACCTTACATCCCCTCACACTCATCCACAAACCCCTCATATCTCCTCTGCTCCCCTCACTCTGGCTCTTGCCCTTCACCTCATACTTTTTCACCCCCACATTTCCTCACTCCTTTTGCCTTCTCACATTCTTGAGATGCCCTCCCCACTTCACAACCCTTACTCCCTTCACCCCCTTTCGCATCACTCACCCCTTCTCATGCTTTTACCCTCCTTAAGCCTCCATATCCCTCCAATCTCCAGACACCCCTCACACACCTTACACTTACCACATTCACATATTCATACCCCTCACACATGTCCACACTTAGACTCCCACTTCTGCTTCTGCTCACAAGTCTCCTCCCCCCTCCCCCTCACCTGCCTGGCCCTGGGCAGTATTTAAACTCCTAGGTCTGTCTCTGTTTTGGAGACACTGGTTTCTTCCCCCTCTGAACCCTCCTGCCTCCACAGCTTCCTTCCATACCCAAGGGTCTGCATCTTCTCCTGCCTCATTCTGGACTTCTTTTTGAAGGGGAGATGGTTGCTTCCCCCTCACTTTTTTTTTTCCCTTCACACCCAGTAGGTCCCTGAGTCACAGCAAGCTGGGTTTAGGAACCTGGAAGTTGGTCTTCAGTGCCTTGGGCTAGGAAAAACCAAAAACCAAACAAACCAAAACAAAACCCAACTCATTCCCCTCGAGTGGATTCTGACTCATAGCAACCCCTCCTTGGGTTTCTGAGGTAGTATTTCTATGGAAGTAGATTGCCCAGTCTTCCTTCTGAGGACTGGCTGGTGGATTTGAACTGCCAGCCTTCTGGTTAGCTGTCAAATGCTTTAGGCACTATGCTACCAGAGTAGGAAAAAGCAAGTGGATACTCAGGGCTTCTGACTTGGACGGTCTGCTGTCAGCTCTCAGCTTGAGGGAGCTTCTTGACTTTCTTCCCACCATCTGTGGACTCTAGAGACACAACACCATACATTTAAGATCCCAATCAGTAGCAAAAGGGCCTTTAAACTCGTAGCTCTCTAACTTGACCAAGCTTTAGAATTACCTAGAGAGTGTGCTTAAAACAAAGCAAGCAAACAAACAATAACCACAGAACGGCTTGCTGGGCCCCAGCTCCAGAGTGTCTGATTCCCTAGACCTGGGGTGGAATATGAGAACTTATATTTTTAACAAGTTCTCAGGTGATGCTGAGGAGGCTGATCTGGGACCACATTTTGAGGCCATTTAGATGACATCTCAGTGGTATGAAGTGATCCTAATTGTACAGGAAAAGGCACAGGGAGTTCCACAGAACTCAGAAGTTTAGGAGCAGAATGAAGCTGGGTAGATGGGAATAGTATTATAAAAACTTCCCAAACAAGAAGAAAATGCAAAATTATTAATTCATTCTGATGAATGTTTAGTTTCTCAGACAGAAAATTACCAAATCATCTCCAAGGTCAAGACTTCTTGTGGGAAAGGAGGGGAGGGAGAAAGGAGGTCTTACCAGGACATTTAATCTCCTAAGCCCTCGCTGATCATTTTTAATGAAGCCAAAGGTGTTTAGAATTGAGGGAAACTGGACCTTGGGCCATGGAATGTGCTGGTCCCTCTGGGTAGGTTAATTGTTTATGAGCCTTGAGGTGTATGTGTACATGTGCGTGTTACGGGTTAGAGAGTTTGTGGAATATCTCTGTGTTTAAGCTTTATTCTAAATGGACAGGAAGAGTCAGGGCCTATAGAACCACTTTTTCTAGCCTGGCTAGTGGTTACCATGGTTACATCATGCTTTTTTTTTTTTTTTTTCCCATCTGGTTATGAAGAGGCCTCACAGATCTCTCTTTGCAGCTCTCCTAGAAGACAGGAAAGTGGCCCATAAACTTTTGACCAGTTCATATTCTGACTTTGCAATTATCTGGAGATGAATTTCTTAATTTATTTGGAATTCTGAAGGTATATGTCAAATGAAAGAAAAAATGAAGAAGAAATATTTGAAGTCCCTTATATTCAACTTGATTTTATATGTATGTGAGTTTGTGTATGTATGTGTTTGTGATTTGCTTAGCCAGTATGTGTTGTAACACATACAACAGTCAGCCATGTTGCTAGACAACAGTTTCTTTATTTTACATTTGCATTTACTTTACAATATAAGACACAAGTCACAAATCCTGATCACTTGGGCCAAGAATAAGGACACATTCATCCCAGCTGATTTTGCCAACAGTTTTCAATCTCATTTTCTCCAGGCTTAGTGATCAAGGCAGAAATTTCTAGGCTGCCTTTGGTGATTAGGATCTGAGGATCAGAGTTCTGAGATTTTGACTAGGGTTCGCACAATCTTCTACTTATTCATAAATCCCCAGCAACAACTCCATACCCGAAATTCATTTCTCCTCTTTTTTTTTTTTTTTCTCATGTAACAAATAAATATGTTCTTCCAATCTGTATCAGGGAAAACACTATTGCATTAGTGTTTCTCTTACAATCCTGTTATTGAAAATGACTAGAATTCTCTGTTGATGAATAGCCTTTTTTCCCCCTGGTTTGAGAAGATATTTTATCTTGTCAAATGCTCATTGTCTAGCACATTTTATTAGCTGTATTTTGGCATATAAGCTTTTAAAAATTGATAAAATGTTTCAGGAGATCATCAGCAACCAGTTCCTGAGAAATCTTAGGATAGACTTTATACTAAACCAATCCAATGATACAGATATTATAAGTTTTTTTTTTTATTTGGTGGTGATGTCTTTTCTTCCATTTTCCAACCAAGTATGCTAGTCTTTATTTTATTTGAACTAGCATCTAGCACCCAAGATTACTTTAATATGGAAAAGTCAGAGGTTACCAGCAGAATTAGATCCTTTAAGGTTGTATCCAAACTTAGTAAAAAAAAAAAAAAAAAATTGTGTGTGGTCAAATTGTCTTTTTTCTCTTTAAATTGAAATTGGAAGGAATGTAACACATATCTGTTTGTGTTTTATGGGACAATTTTAAAATTGGTTTTCTGCATGTTCAACCAAACATGACTGTTCAATGAATATTGCTACTGTATTTGAGTAATTAGGAATATGGTACCTAAAGCAATATTCAGAGTATCTCAAAGTTTGAGGGCTCTACAAAGGTCTTGGTTTTGGGAAAATGGCCCAGGTATGTTCTGGCTTGAAGAGATGATCTCACCAGAAACATGACAACATTAATGTTTCTGTCACTTGACAGGAAAATAAAAACCCTGAATTTAGTGTCTGCTTATTTTGGTGTTTTCCACAATCGCCTAAATATCCTTTATAGCAAAAGTGTGGCTGTTGGCTGTTTTTTGATTTTTAGTGTGGAACCACCACTCCGGGCTGGGTAAATTCCCTCTCCTGCCCTCTAGCGGAGGGTTTGGCAGAGCACCAGCACTAACTGCAACGCGATTATTTATCGATCACCTACTGCGTGCAGTGCCAGGCAGTGTGGAGGAAGCTGAAGCTTGTCTAGCCCTGGGCAGAGTCCACTACCATGCACTGGTTTTGAAAAATGATTTAAGATTGAGCAGACATTCTTCTAGTTCTGGATCCTCTTGTCTCCTCACTTAGGGGTCTCTCCAGAGCCCTGGTGTCACCCCTGTTGTCCTTGGAGCCGGGTTGGAGCCCTCTCCGGCCACCCCAAGCTCCTTGCTAGAGCGGACTGGGGACAGAGCGGCTTGCTGCCCCTTGGCCAGGCTGGTTATAATTTGAGTCCTCTTCTATAGAGCTGTCCAATTTGACCTGTAGCTACAACCAATCCTGGATCAGCATTGTCAGACCTCGGTTCCACCACACTCTGTTTAAAGAGTTCCATTTCGTGCAGTGGCAACCACAACAAAACCCAACTTTCCTCCCTGACTTTGTTCTTTTGATTTTTAATAGATCAAAGACATGGAGGGAGGAAGGAATAAAACAGGGGGAGAAGGAGGGAGAGGAGGAGGGGAGGGATTGTTGTCGTGTCAAGATGCAGCTTCCATTTGAGGCCACTAGCCCCATTAGAAGGGAAAAGTGCGCGGAAAAGGGCGAGAAACCTGCACTTGGCGCGGCATTGTTTGGGGAACCCGAGCTGCTGCGGCCGCTGCCGCCTCCTCCATACAGTACGGTCGCCATGGCAACGCAACCTGCTGCCGCCGCCGCCGCCGCCAAAGTTGAAGGCATTTGAAAGGGTTTGAAGAGACCAGAATCCCAACCTTATTTTTGTTTCCATGGAACAACGGGGAGAAACGAAGCTGGCAAAGAAAAGAGGAAGAAATCTGTAGCAGGGGGCAGAGAGAAGAGAGGAGAAGAGAGAAGAGAGGAGAGAGAGAGAGAGAGAGAGAGAAAGAGAGAAAGAAAGAAAGAGGAGGAGATGGAGGGAGGGAAGAGAGAATATGAGCTAGAGGGAGGGGAAGGCCAAGAGAAACCCCACCCCAGGCCTGTGAAGGCTGGCATTGTCCCTTCCTTTCTGAATCTGATTTACCATATCATAACCCCCAGGAAGAAGAAAACATCAATATCCTGAAGGAATGGAGATGTTTCTATGGAAAACCTAGGAATTTTAGTCCATAACAGACCTGGTGTAAAAAAAAAAAAAAAAAATCAAAGAAATCAAAGGCAGTGCTCCCCAGAGTATAGATGCATCTCTCAATTAAAGATGGACGATGTAGAGTACAAAGTACTTCTCTCTTCTTTATTCAGTCCTCTGTTTCCCTTTCAAGAGAGGCTGTGGCCTCATCATATCTGAACTAGACCATTATCATGAACAATGTCGTGAAGGGGGGTGAAAGGGGTAGTGGGGCACACCAGGACAGTGGTTTCCTCTGTCCCAGTGGGTTTTCCAGCCATCCTCTCCAGCAGGTCTCTGTGGAAGTGTCAGACTGTTCTTCCTCATGGAAGGAGCTCCTAGAAAATCTAGCCCTATCCTCAAGCCTGCCAGGGCACTGAAGAAAAATGTGAGGCCCTGAAATGTGAAGAAGGGAGGTAGGGTCAGGGCTGTCTTCTTGCCTTCCTTACCAAATGAAGCTTGGGCAATAGCGAAGGCTCAGTGTGGCAGTTCTGGGGGGTGTGGAAGAGACAGTAGAATCTTTAGGCCAGGTATGCATTGGGCTGGGGGTATAGGGCACCCTGAGTCCAGGGACTTTGGGGCAGTCCCAGCACTTGGCTCTGCAGATGTGGGTTCCTGGAAGAGGACCTAAAGGGGGGAATGCAGGTTTCTAAGGGAGAAACTCAGTTCAGAGGCATCTTCTTACACAATAGCCCTCAATTTGCACAACATCTAAGAGACAAAGAAAATCCATGTGTTTTTAGACATTCATGACAAGAAAGACTCGCTGTGTTTCACTTTGAGTGCAGGGTTTCTGTGTAATATTTAAGAATTTTATTCTCCTTTGCTTGGATGACCTAGTGATAATTATGATTATTTTTCTTTTGAAACCTAAAGAGAAGCTGGAAAGTCAGGGATCAGTATTATCTAAATGTATCAGTAGAAATGTGTGGAAAGGACTAGACCAGCAGCCCATAGATCAATGTCTTCCACACTTGCAGAAAAATAATTCTCCCGCCTGGTCTGCGACGTGTGTATGTCTGAGTTCCGAGAAACGCTGCTCCCCTCCGCTGCGAGGCTTGGAGGCCTGCTGTCCAGCCTCTTCCGGAACTTGTGGTTGTGAAATTAAAACGATAAATTTTCAAAAGCTGGAGCCTCTCGGCTTCCTTTGGAAAGAAGCGAAGATAATCAGCCATGAGGCCTGGACGTGTGTGCGTGCGTCTCTCTCTCTCTCTCTCTCTTTCTCTCTCTCTATGTCCTTCTGACTCTCTCTGACTCTCTCTCTGTGTGTGTGTGTGTGTGTGTGTGTGTAGATGACGCTCCAGAGGCTGCGGGCCCTTGCCCTTCGAGTCTTCCCCTCGGTTTCCCCAAAGCCAACACCAGCAGATGAATATTCCAGGAGTCAATTAAATTGTTTGCAAACACGCTCAAGCCCTTGCGGCGGCCGACTGAGGGGAGAAAGCCTTTCCCAGGGTGCGATCGGCATCTGCATCGGCCGCAGGCAGCTCCCAGGTCAGGCTTGACACTAAGTAAACAGTACCGCGGCCTAGGGGCCCCTTTGTAGCGGCCGCAGCTGTCCGGCTGCCCATTGTCCTGCCAGGCCTGGGGACTCGGGCGCTGCCCGGGCGCCAACTCTGTGCACAAAACAGACCCGGGCAGACTACACGCACGATCACCCCGCAGCCACCAGGTCTTCCCAGTCTGTCTCCCTTGTAGCTGCTGGGCCCCTCCAGACAATTTTTCCCCTGCAGTTAGAAAGCGAGGTTGTAAAAATCGTCAAGCACTTGGGGTAGGCATAGTGGTGGTGGTGGTGGTGGTGGGGAGGAGGACAGAGTGAGGTGATAAGAACAGCATCAGGGGACAAAAGAACAGGACATTGGAAATCGAAATAAAATTGAAAGCAAGAATGATCTTGTAAAACACAGGACTTTTTTTTTGGCCCCAGTGATCTGTCTTGGGGAGGGTCTTGAGTGTGTCTGATGACAGAGGAGGGGAGACTGCTGTGAGAACAGGGCCTCTCTTGAGCTATGGGGGGGGTGGATGAGAGACGGTCATGGGTTTTGACGGCTCACTCAGCAACCCACCCCCCCAGAAATGCCCCAAGGGTTCAACAGGGTAGGTAGCTCCTCACAGCCCACGGTTTCTCCTAAGGATGAAACTCGAAATTCCATTGGGTCCACCCCCTTCAAAGATGAGGAGCTTTGTGGAAGCAGAAGGGAAGGGCAGCTGGGATGGCGAGGTACCAATTTTTAGACTTATTCTGTCCAGCTCAGATGCTCTCCACACAATCTGTGGTCTTCAACTTGTAGGAAGCTGGGGCTTGCTTGAGGAAGTGCCTTTGGCCGGAAGCCCGCAAAGGGCACTGCAGGAGGGGTGTAGGCAGGGCGGTACTTTTCAAGGCAGCTAGTTGATGTTAGAGGAGATGGGGTAGCTCTGGGAGATGAGTTCTCTTACTACCTCCAGACCCATCCCCAGCCAAAGCACACTCTGCACACTCTGAGACTCCCACTTCAGAAGGTTTGCTGGACACTTGCCTCGGGATCTGATCGTAGAAGGAGCGGCCAAGTCCCAGGCTTGGTCCAGCTGCCTGGGGGTCCTCCATTCAGGCCCTAATTGAGCCCAAAGTCAACAGAGCCATTCTGATCCTATCCTCAAAGAGCCAAGTTAGAGCCACTTCAAAGCAGAGTTGTGCCCAAGTTCTGAGCGTGGCTAATGGAACCTGCCAAATAATCAGCCACTTGCCTCCTTGGCTTAGAAAATAATTTGTTGGTTGCTTTTTGCTTGGTGTCTGGCACAGACAATTCCTTCATTATGCCTTTCCTCAATCTAGAGAGTGAGAGAGAAGAAAACCAAACTAAAACAAACAAACAACAACAACACTCCATTTTGCCCTCTAGCAGACATTGGAGAATGAGATTCCTATTTATTTTGTGAACTCATAAGTTCAGAAAGGTGGAAGTAAAAATCATAGAAAATTTGTAATGCTGTTGGAAGGATGCTGTTGAAAAAATTCTGAACCCTGACTGAATAACAACTTTTGACTCACCTCAAAGGTTTCATGCACTCAAGCTTCCACACTTGTCTATCAAAACTCAAAAAGTATGCTTACTTTTAACTTTTTGCTTTTAAAGGACCAAGGAAATAGTCATGATGAAGTGGGGGCCAAAGTTCTGAGTAGTAGAGGCCATCAAGTTTCTGATGTACAGGTGCTGGTGAAAGCATTGAGGTTCTAGCTCATGGAAACTTAATTGTAAACATTTAATTAACACAGAGAATGGGTGAGTTTTAAGCATTCCAACAGTGACTCTGGTTGTGTGTGTGCATGGAATTTGCTGAAGAGTGGGGAGAACCACAAACCAACAACACTCCAGGAAACCTACCAGTCTTACTGTTTGCCTCCGTAGGAAAGCTGTAGGAATTAAAAAAAGAAGGCCTTGAATGAACCAGAGAACCTCAGGTTCTGGCCAAATGGAAAGGAAATGTAGCAAGCATGTTCTTATTGCCAGTCAGTGCAGAATCCAGTGGGAAGATTACATGGTGATCATGCAATAAGGTATGTAGAAGCTTTTTAGCAACTCTTTCCCCAGAATATCTTAATCCATAAGATTCAAGTGATCTTTTCTTTTTATATGTTTGATGACACGTTTACCCATGAAAAATCAGGTGGCACATTTTTCCTTCAAATTCTTCAGAGTAGGTGTTGGGGGAGGGGCAGGTGCCTGGCAGAAGAGGATGGAAGCCATGCCAGGTGCTTCAGCCTCAAGTTTCCAAACCTGCCCTGGCCCTTTCTGGGTTGGACACAGGCCTGCCCTGCTTGTGATGCTCCTCTGAGTTGGAAAGGATGTGGAAAAATACATCATTGTATTGAGAAACTTTGCCACATCCTCAACAAATAAACATGGTAATTAAAATAACACAGATGCTAGTGTTGGACTTCGAGGTTTCTATGATCATTAAAGCCAGCACATCACACACACACACACACACACAACACACAAATTTAATCAAGTCTAATGATGGAGCTTTTCTTCTTCTGAATAGATGGCGGGTTAAACCAATTAGGCACATTCATCAAGTTCTCTCCACCAAGTTTCTATAGACATTAGGATATGGTCTCAGGACAGCGCAGAAACGCACACAGTACTAAGCGCTCAGTGCAGGCTTAGGTGGCGGAGGTGCACCGGCTCAGATGAAGGGAAAGCATTCCCTCTATCCCATCGCCAGAGGCTGATTTGCTCAGGACCTGGGGTGGTGCACCGTTGGACTTCCCTAGTCCTCTTCCCACGCAACTTTTCCCACAATCTCAAAATGAGCGATTTTTCATTATGCAAATTTCTCCAGGTGGTGAAGATTTCTGGAAGTGGGCTTGTTTGGCAAAATCTAAATCTTGGTGCAGAATAGCCAAGAACTCTGGGCATGGATATCGAATCATAGGAAAATAATGTTAGTTTCCTATTTGCACTTCCTGCAGAATTCCCCACAGAGGCAGGAGAAGTGTTTCCAAGGGTCCCAGGTCTGCTGAGGGTTGGCCAGTGGGGGAGGGGAGAGACAAACACCGAGGACTCCGCCAGGCACCCAGCGTCGGAACAACCCGACCCGCCAGATCGCCGCCCTCGGGACAAGGCGGTTGTACTCGAGCAGATTTAAGACTTAATTTCCTCGAGTTGGAGCTCGCACTCAGTTTTCCCCAGAGAACTGCAGAAGGTGAACTTCTGGGGAGTTTCTCCAGTGGCCTGCTCCGAAATAAGAATTCCATCTGTTGGCTCAAGACGCGAGCTTGTACTGTTTGAACAAGAATTTTCTTTCCATTGCCAAGCGAGTGGTAGGTAGAGATCAGCTTGTGGGGAAGAAAGAGAGAAACCATTTTGCGAGTCAAGTTCCCGTTTAGGGCGGCCCAGCCTTTTATCAGCAACAGGTGAAAGGACGCGTAAAGCCACTTTGAAGATAGATCCTAATATCTAATATGCATCACCTAACACATGCCTAAATCTCTCTCTCTAAAAAGATACCGCCCAATGCATATCACCGTATTTAACAGACTTCCACATGTTTTCATTTTATTTTGTATTTATTGCAAGAATACATAAAGTTTTATATATAGCTCTATTAGGTTGTATATGCTATATATAAGGATATGTATGGTGATACATATTAGATATATATTGCCACTTGGGAACCATATTGTAAATTAATAGACTATTTTATTGTCACACTTAATATAAGCTTAATATAAATGTATTAATATAAATTTCATTCAAGGACCTATATTATCTACTATGAAGTGTATTATATATATATTAGGTGACCTAGACTAGGCTAAATACTAGGATAGTGGCTAAGATTTTTGGACGATTTTGAGTTCCTACCCTAGCAGGGGACTAACCCTAGTGGGCAGAGATGAAAATAATTACTTCTTCTTTATAGTGCCATTTCTAATCTCTTCTCTTCTGGATCCTGCGATAAGATGGGTAAATAAAACTCCAACCTTCTCCACACCGGGCCAAGAATGCACCTTTACCCTAAAGCCAGTTGCGTCTATTTTGAGTTTATTAGGGCGCTGGAACTTCCCTCCAGGTGGGGACTTTCGAGCGCCACACCCCAAGTTGAAGGTGACTCTGGGACCCCAGCAGAGGGAGTGACTCAGACCTACACCCGGGTACCCTAGCAGGGTATGGTGGTTAAATATGAGAATGTGTGGGAGCAGGCGTTTGGACTATTAGGCGCGTAGGCACAGTCTTTGGTGAATGTTTTCCAGTGCGAGTCTGTGACACCAGGTTGTGCATGAGATGGGGAGGGGAGAAGAAATTTGGAAGGCTTTGCTTTGCAAGAGAGCAAACTTTTTGAACTCTGCATGCAGATGGTGCAAATCTGTCTGTAATCGTTTTTTTTTTTTTCAGCTCTTCCGAGAGCTGCACTCCAAGCGAAGCCCCAAAGTAAATAAACACCCCCCTCCCTTCTCAAAGTCATGCCTTTAAAGCGCACACGGTCGGCCTAATTACGATTGAATTATGCAGGGAGCTCCGCAGAGGATGGAACTTTAGACAAATAATTGCGCCATTGTGCGCGGCCGGCCTGCCCGGCGCGGCCTTCCTCCCCTTTTCATCACTCTGCGCTCGCGAGGCGGCGGGGCTCGCAGCCACCTGAAAACCGCCGCCGGGGGCCAAGCCTGAGACTCCTGCCTAATTAACCTACTTTTCTACCCAGAGGATGTCAAGTTTTTAGAAAATGGTTGAGCGAAAGAAAAGAGGGATACGCACGGTTCTCCGCCACCCACCCCCGCCCCGCCCTTTCTTCGGATCGAAACAAAGTTTCTTTGCCAAGTTTCTTCACTCTGGGCAAAAAATTTTAGAATGTTTAAGAAGATGCTTGGAAAAACTTCCGGAGAGCTATCAGCGGAGCCTTGAGAAGACGGAAAATTTAGGAAAATGAGTGCCTTCTCTGTGTTCAAATAGTAATATTGTAAGCCAACAGGTTCAAATCGGTTTTCAAAGTTCGAAAAAAAAATTTTAAAGTCTCGATAATCCTTAAGTGGATAATTCTTTAAATGAGACTGCAATAGATTAATCTCTGATGTAATTTCTTGACTGAGTGGAAGAAATTAAGGATTTTAATCCAGGGAGGGCCCTCTGGTTGGTGACGATCACCCAGCTGATCCCTCAGATATAACCGTTTATGATGTTGGAGTCAAAGATCGATTCTCCACTGAAAAGCAAAGGAGTTAAATTTTGTTTCCATTTACTTTGATTTGGCTAGGACTACAAGTGTGTTTTCAGGATCTGCAGCCACATATTTGATCATATTCTGAAATTAAAATAAAAAAATCACTCTGTAATTACATTCAAATCTCCGGAATTCATGTGGAAGCTCTGTAATAAAATGATCGAAAATCATAATATTGGCTTATTAAGTCTCTTCTTAAATATATATATATATATTTATAATAGCAAGATTTACAATATGCTAACTCTGGTAGCATAGTGGCTAAGACACTTGCCTGCTAACTAGATGGCTGGCGGTTCAAACCCACCAGCCACTCCTCGGAAGGAAGGTTGGGCAATCCTACTTCCGTAGTGATACTGCCTCGGAAACCTAAGGAGGGGTCGCTATGAGTCGGGGCCGACTCGATGGCTCATAACAACAACAACAACAACAACCCTTTTTAGAAGGTAATTTTAGAAGAAAGAATATAGCTTTGAAATTTCCAGAAGCTGGGAGTTGAATGAATTTTGCTTTAGGTTAGAAAACTAAGAGTCCCTGTAGATTGTTAAAAATACATTTTTTTTTTTTTTTAAATACAGATGCTTTGCTATTCAATTAATTGATCCCCTCCAGCTTTAAAAACTCCACAGGACAATAGCTAAAGGTGTTCACAAACATTTCCCCAGAGGGCTTATGTATATTTATTTATTCATGGAGCCCAAGGCAACTAGTGTTTCATAAGGTGAGATGGAAATAGGGGTGAGGGGCTAGGTAAAGGTAAAAATCCTTCAGATTTGAATTTCTGAGAAGAAAGTTCCTGAATAGTGGTCTTTCTTCAAGAAAGTTATTTATCAATATCTAAATGTTTCAGTGAAAATAATCCAGATGCCTTGAGTAATGCGCGTGAATCTCACAGTTAGCAGTGGCATTTTTCAGTAACGTTTTCTGTCAACACGCACACAGATAAATCCCTGTGTATTCACAGCATACAAACAAAAATATATATCGCATACAGGAAGACATGCCACAAATACGAACACGAAAAGAGATGCCAGCTGGAGGGAGAGATGAGAGTTAGAGTAGATACACAGAATTAGAGAAGATGATGGCTTTATGAAATGTCATCTGTGTAACTGATTTTAGAAAGTGCTGATTTATCAAATCCCACCTGGCTGAAGGCCTATACATCCTTGGGTATGTCCTGACAAGGTGCCCAGGACTTGCAAAGTCTGCAATGTGAGTACAAGCATCTGTAATATGTGCTTCCTTACAGTAAGAGTTAAAATGGTTCTACACTCACATTAAAAAAATAAAATGTTTAGGATTCTATGAGAGGTGGCAGGAGCTGTTTATCTATTCTCAGAATATTAAGCGAAAATAATTGATTACCCTTTCTCTCCTCAAAACTTCTCTGTTTGCATTTTCCTGTTCACCTCAAATGCCTCTAAATATTTATGAGAAATCTCCGATAATCTATATAAACCTTGAAGCTTTATATTTACTTCTTGAACATCACTTAAAATTATTATATTGACCTGATGAAAGTAAGGCATGGCCTAAGTCCTAGAATTATCTGGTACTTTAAATATTTTTTCTATTGTTATGAGTTAAAGACCTTTGAGTTGCTCCCCCTACAACTCTCTTTCATTATCATGCTAATTTTCAGTGATTCTCAATTATGTTTGTAGCATGGTTAGCTGATTAATAGTCATTTTTATTTTCAGTGTTAGTTTTGAATATAGTTTCCTGAACACAATAAATACTAGTGGTCCCTACAAGTTTAGAAAGTTCTGGCCCACGGGGATTCTTAGACCATTGGGCTTATAATTAAGTTATGTATTCAAATGAAGAGTAGAACAATTATTTTGTTATTAATGCAGATGACTTTCTAACAAGTAAAAAAGACCACAATAACTATTTTTTCCCTATTTGTTAACAAACAAACAAACAAACACATTTTACTTGTAAAGGCTCAACATGATTTTTCTTTTAGCCATCCTCTTATGAAGATCAGAAGGGTAGAATCTTATGAAGGGCAGAATTTTACGAAGGGCAGAATCACGGTATAGCCTTTGGAATGGACAACTGGGAAAATGCAGTTTCCTAAAGATGCATAATTGGTCACAATGTAACCAATGCACACAACTGTTTAAGCTTATTGGTGGCCTGTGTGAATACCTCAGGCTAATTGTAGTGTGTTGGTATACTTAGGGGTGAGGAGGGGAGTTAATTATAATTTCTTTCCCAAAGGAAAAATTTTTCTGTAATATTTGTTGTTTTCAATATCAGCAAACATTTTATTGGAAATACAAGTGTGTGGACTTAATCACTAAGGTAGTGGAGTAATAGGTTTGTATTATCATCTTATATCATGAAGCCTAAATGTGAATTAAATTAAGATAATTATTCAAATAGTCATTATCTTTTTTTAAACAATATTAGCTTTATATATGTATATGTACATTTGTAAGTATACACACACTCAGACTGAAACAATTTATAAGAGTTTAAAATCTTTTTCACAGGTTTTTATAGGTTGTTCATTTGTATGAGTACAGATACCACTAAAACAATAACATCTGGGTACAGATACCACTAATAGAATACTGTTTTTAAATTTTGTTATGTAGCCAAAGTAATAAATTATGAAGTTAACTATTTGTTATGTTGTTGTTGTTGTTATATGACATCAAGTCAGACCCGACTCATAGTGACACTTCCTTGGGTTTCC
>NW_006921653.1:10116794-10122828 GCF_000298275.1 Orycteropus afer afer
ATGTCAGCAATTATTTAAAAACATAATATGACATTGCAGATGCCTGGGAATAGATTTTTTGTGTGTATGCATTTGTAAATATTGGCAATGTTTATTCACAATGACCACTTTTTTAATAGCAAAATTTCAACTATTTTCCTACCTTAACTCAATAGCTTTTTGAAATGATATGTGTTTGCTATAAGTATGAAATAAGGTGGCGCGCGCCGGTAGTCCCAGCTACTCAGGAGGCTGAGGCTGGAGGATCGCTTGAGTCCAGGAGTTCTGGGCTGTAGTGCGCTATGCCGATCGGGTGTCCGCACTAAGTTCGGCATCAATATAGGAGCTTTGGTAGCATAGTGGCTAAGGCACTTGACTGCTAACCAGAAGGCCGGCGGTTCAAACCCACCAGCCACTCCCCGTAAGGAAGATGGGGCAATCTACTTCCGTAGTGATACTGCCTGGGAAACCCAAGGAGGACTCGCTATTGACGGCACATGACAACAACAATAACAAGAAGAGAAACTACAAAAAGCAGTTTATCCATATTGTCTACAGTGTGATTTACCTCACACTGGGCATGTTAGATTCTGGAAGTGGAGAGACCCCCCAGAAATTGTGCCACCCTGCATGGAAATGTTCTACTGCAATAAGGAGGGTGTGAGAAGCCCAATGGGTTCCTGGGAGCAGGGAGCCTTGTAACAGCTGCCCATTTATTTTTTAGGTGGAGAGTTCAACACCTTTTTTACTCATGATAAACCTGACGGGCTAACCTCTTTTTGTGTATAGTGTCTGAAAGAGCACTTGGACCCTTTTACTTCTGAAAGAGCAAGTATCCTGGTTTCCAAGTGTTGAGAATTTGATGGCATTATTTGGGCTAATTTTCCCCATATTTACATATACTTAACATATCAAACAATGGGTTTACACCCCCACAGAGAATTATAGTTAGAGGCTTAGATACTTTCAGTATTTGATTTTATTTTATTGAAATAACCATTTAGACAAACTTTATAAAATTAACATTGTCTCAAATAATTACAAGTCTTTTTGAAGAGACTCATATACATGCAGGGATGTAGTGGTGGAAATGTAAGCATCAAAAGTTAAAACAAAACCTTGAGGGCCTGTAGGATTTTTCATCATTCAGACAACCAACCTTGGGAATACAATTTAGTATATGAGAGCCTTGTCTTTGGTGGTTATCTAGTAGATCACGTTCATCAGATCCTTCATATTACAGATGAAGAAACTGAGGCTCATAGAAATGAACTGATTTAAAATCAACATAGCTAGTCTAGCATCAGATCTAGGGCTTCTGGTCTTGATCCAGCTCTTATTTATAGTAACATGTACATTACTGATGACTGTATGCTCTTTGATAGGCACATCTGTGCCTTGTACAATGTTTTTGCACGTCTCTGTGCCAAGAAACAAAAAGCTCTCAAAGAAAATGGTGAATTGATGTCCTGAGTGCATACTGTATTTCAGTAGGAAAATGAGCCAAAATCACTCCTGGAAACATATATTTTGGAAACTTTGGTGTTTATACAATCCACCAATAAGCTTACACAATTGTGTGCATGTTACAATCTGAACAAGCACAGATCAAAGACCATGCATATTTAGGAAACTTTACTTTCCCAATTTCCTTTCATTCCATTGGCTGTACTATAATATGGGGAAATAATGCTTTAGTGGACTCTTCTTTGAGGAAATCTCATTTGAGGGCCTTCAGTCCTTGGCCCACTGATAAGTGTGATCTGACGCTGGAATAAGTGACTTGATATAAACACATATGTGAAAGGATCTTTCAGAAGTTGCAAGAGCCAAGATTTGTGTCAGAATACGAATGTAGGTAAAGCTTACATAGGACAGTTTACACACATTACATAAAGTATCCCATTTAATTCTCCCATTTTTCTCCATTCAAGAGGTGTTATCTTCCATTATAGATAATATGGGGACTCAGTGAATTAAATAAACTTGCCCCAGAACATCCCACACCAAACCAAACCAAACCAACAACAACAACAACAACAACAACAAAAAACAAAACAAACTCACTGCTGTCAAGTAGGTTCTGACTCGTAGCAACCCTTCCTTGGGTTTCCGAGGTGGTATCTCTATGGAAGTAGATTGCCCAACCTTCCTTCTGAGGAGTGGCTAGTGGGTTTGAACCACTAGCTTTCTGGTTAGCAGTCAAATGCCTTAGGCACTACGCCACCAGAACATCCCATAGGGGGGCCACATAATTTTTCATTCAAACAGGGGCATTTTTTCTTTTTCAAATTTTTTTTTTTTTTATGATTTGGGTGAAAGTTTACAGAGCAAATTCATTTTCTATACAGCAGTTCATACTCATTTTGTCTCATGACATTGACTGCAATTCCCCACAATGTAACAGCTCTCTTCCCACTTCCTCCCCATAGTAACCTCTTCCCTATGCCTTTCCCTCCCATGCACTCCTGCCCCTCCCCCCAGCTGTCTCTCTGTCCTTACACTGCTCTTCTGTTCTCCCATGATTCATCTCTCCAAGTAGTATATCTACTGGATGTAAAAATTCAGCCCATATGTCTGTCTATTATTTGGCTGGAAGCCACAGGAGTGGGTTCAATTCTAGACCTGAAGGGTTGCTAGGGGCCATAGTCTCAGAGGTCTCGCCAGGCTCTATCAGACCAGCAAACTTGTTCCCTTTTTTTTTTTTTCTTACGATTTTGAGTTTTTTCACATTGTTCTCTCACTCTATCCATGATTTCCTACACCAATCCTCCCTTTCAAGTGGTTGACAGTGGTAGCTGGGCACCATCTAGTTCTTCTGGTCTCACAATGTATAGCCTGAGAATCACATGGTGTGGAGGAGAGACCCACATTGCATCTAGAGGGCCACTGGCAAGCTTTTAAGACCCCAGTCATTACTCACCAAAGAAGGATGTAGAACTATGGTTTTGTGTAGTATGTTATGCCAATTGAGCTTGATGTCCCCTGTGACCATGATCCTGAGTCCACAGGAACTACTCACTTCCCTCGGGTAACTGGCTATGGCCAGGAAATCACCACAACCTTGTGTCAACAGGGGTACTTCTGAGCATGAAAGAGTGGTGGTAGGAATAATTATGTCAGGATAGCAGGTGTAAAAGGGCACAAACCAGGATACAAGCTTATCTACTCAGTAAGCTATTGACTCAACTAGGGCTCTACTTTTGGCCTTTTTGTGGAGGTATTGCAGCCATCTTGTGATCATGAGGGGAGTAGCTGAGTAGCTGAGGGTGACAGAAGGACGGAGAGGAAGAAGCTAATCCTTTGATGACCATTTGATCCACCCTATCTCCCATCTTCATGTTGTGAGATAATAAATACCTTTACTGTTTAAGTCATGTTTGGTCTTCATTACTTGAGGCTGAACACATCTCAGTACAAGTAAAGACAGTAAGTGGTACAAGCAATGACAATACTGTGTGATATCTGCTAGGATAAAGGAATTACCGGTACTTTGAGGGATCATTTAAAGCCATCTGATCAAATCTTGTTCAATCTCATGTGCTGTGGGAATGGCCAGTGAGAGATTCTGGAGGAAATAACATTTAAATAAAAACATGGGACACTGACCTGAATTTTGTGCACCTCTATTTTATATTTGGGAGACATTAACACTTTTCTTTGCCAAGATATTTTGGCCTCAGTAATTTATAAACATCCTTTCTGATTTTGACAGGCAAATAATTCTAGACTGAGTTGCCAGGTCAAAGTGATGTGAGGATTCAACTTGGAAAGTCACCTGAAAATTTTGCTTTTATTTGATTTACTTTTTTGCTTTCAATAGTTTGTCTCAATTTTTACTCAGTCTTGCTGATATAAAATTGTGATTTTTTTTTTTTGTTAACAAACCAAGAGTGGTTTGTTAACAAAAAGAAATATATTGAGCAATTCAGAATTATACAAACAATGCCAACTTAGGAAGACCACCTGTTTTATGATAGTCAGGCCTGAGAGATGTGAAACACACTTTCTTTACAACCTTAATTGCCTCAGGATGAGGCAATCCAGTGTATCTTTTCAGAACCATTAATAACCTACTTCACCTGATTGCACCAAGTGCTTTTTTTTTTTCTTTTCTTTTTCAGATTTGTCAAATGATAAATGCGAGGACTTTATGTACTGGTAAACAACAAAATTGACCAAATTAGCAGTAAGTTACAGCATTTTCTGTCTAATTTGACAACTAATGGTTTTTGAAAAATTAAGGCTGGATCATTTCTCCAGCACAAGTGTTGATTTTGATTGGCTCAAGTGTGGTCTGTCTTCTGCTTTGTTTTTGGGAATGTTCTCTGGGTGCTTTTCCTCTCACTTTTCATAGCTCTGCATGACTCTATACAGATCGCCATCTCTTTTTCTTATGGAGATGGTGCCTTACTCATCTAGTCCAGTTCTTTGATTATTTCTAGTAGTACCATTTGATTTGTGTGATTTTGAGCAGGTACCTAACCTCTCTATGCTTTAGATTTATTATTTTTCATGAAATTATAATGAGGAAGCTAGTGAGAGAATGGAGTATATTTTCTGTGCAAACAGATATAAAGAATATCCAAACCAGTTCTGGAGTTGTTCCGACTCATGATGTTCCCATGTGCGCCAACACAGTGCTCTGCAGGGTTTTCAATGGCTGACTTTTCAGAAGTAGATTGCTAGGCCTTTCTTTTGAAGCGTCTCTGGGTCAACTTAAACCTCCAACCTTTTCATTAGCAGCCAACTACCTTTTGTTTGTACCACCCAGGGACTGCCATAAAGTACTAGGTCAGCAAAAATCCTGGAATTAACACACAGAACCACCATTCCTAGAGCTCTTTGCTCAAAGGTGGAGGGACTTAATATGGTGGCTTTCCCAGCCCTAATATTTTATGCAGGTAATGCTCATTTCAGAATGATTTTAAGAACATCTTTTCAGGGGAAAAGCAGGTACAAAAGAACAACTTACAGTGGTATTGTGTAGAGGAAGCTGATGGTGTGGGAGCATGGGGATGAGGTCTGTGGTTTGATGGTGGGCAGAAGTGCAGAGGTACTCCTCATACCGTGCCTTGTGCTAGAGACACACATCTGCATGTCCCTCTGCTGCTACTATGGGTAGGTTTCCATAAATGTTCATTTAAACCATGTTGTTGTTGTTGTTATATGCCGTCGAGTTGGATCCAACTCATAGAGACCCCTCCTTGGGTTTCCGAGGCAGTATCACTACAGAAGTAGATTGCCCCATCTTAAGCCATGTGTAGCAGTTGTAAAAGGGCACAAACCAGGATACAAGCTTATCTACTCAGTAAGCTATTGACTCAACTAGGGCTCTACTTTTGGTCTTTTTGTGGAGGTACTGCAGCCATCTTGTGATCATGAGGGGAGTAGCTGAGTAGCTGAGGTTGACAGAAGGATGGAGAGGAAGAAGCTAGTCCTTTGATGACAACACACATGGCTTAAGATGGGGCAATCTACTTCTGTAGTGATACTGCCTCGGAAACCCAAGGAGGGGTCTCTATGAGTTGGGTCCAACTTGACGGCACATAACAACAACAACAACATGGTTTAAATGAACATTTATGGAAACCTACCCATAGTAGCAGCAGAGGGACATGTATGTAGATGTGTGTCTCTAGCACAAGGCATGGTATGAGGAGTACCTCTGCATTTCTGCCCACCATCAAACCACAGACCTCATCCCCACGCTCCCACACCATCAGCTTCCTCTACACAAAACCACTGTAAGTTGCTCTTTTGTGCCTGCTTTTCCCCTGCAAAGATGTTCTTAGATTGTCCCATCTTAAGCCATAGAACACTAAATATTTGGTCTTCATAAACAAAAAGGAAGAAACACAAACCATGAGTAGTTAAGTGGCAAAATTTAAACCAAAGTAGTATTAGTAGGTTAGTAGGCATATTGTAGAAATGTGGAAATTTGCTCAGTGAAAAATAGGGAGGTCCATAATGTGTGATACTTCAGGAGCAAAGTGTTTAGATGTAAATAAATATATATATATATATATACACACATACATACATATATATATAC
>NW_006921653.1:10123656-10127748 GCF_000298275.1 Orycteropus afer afer
AAAGTAGGAGGTGGAACAATGTTTTGTATAGTATGTTATGCCAATTGAGTTTGATGTCCCCTGTGACCATGTGGACCCTTGATTTTAAGGGTAAAAATGTGGATATAGATAGGCCAAAGTAATTCATTATGATGTTTCATAGTCTGCAAGTCTCTGCATGATCTATCCCTGACCACTCCTCAGAAGGAAGATGGGGCAATCTACTTCCATAGTGATACTGCCTCGGAAACTCAAGGAGAGGGTTGCTGTGAGTCGAGTCTGACTCAACGGCACATAACAACAACAACAACAACAGTGCAAGTTACAAGCCCTTCTCTGTGTCTTCTCATAAATACAATACAGCAAATACTATTACTTGTCTTAGAAGGTCTTTGTGAGGATGAGAATAGATTATGCCTGAAATATACTTAGAAAAGGGTAAAACAATAAACACTCATTAAAGGTTATCTGTTATTATTATTATCAGAGAGAGAGGTTTAAAAAGCACTGACCCCCAGGCTGGAACTAGATTGTCTGGGTTTGAATCTTGCCTCCATCACTTACTCCTGTAGGTCTTCGGTCAAATGGCTTAAGTCACCTGGTTTCTGTTTCCTCATTTATTCAAAGTTTCTATCCTTCATAAGGTGGCTATAAATATGTACAAAAAGGGTTTGCAATTGTGCCTGGCTCATGGGATGTTGCTGCCACTGTGATTATTATGATTGTTGCTCTGCCCTCATCTTCTCCCACTCTGCCCCTCAGCCACACCAAAGCTCTTATGCTTCAGGATCTTTGCCCTGAGGTTGGCACTTTAGCCAGGACTCCCTGACCACTGTCTCTGTTTTGCTCCCCATGAATAGGTATTCTCTATCTTAGTTCCTGTTTTAGTCTTGGCACTGCATTTTCTACCTGACATTTTCTTTGCTTTTGTATTGTTTCCGTGTTCATTTTCTGACTTGTTCTAGTAATACGGAATAGAAGATGAACTCCAGGGCCTTGCATGTTAATCTCTCAGGGACTAATTCAACATCTAACAAGTAATAAGCATTAAAAACATTTGCCAAATGAATGGACATAACTGTGATTGGGCCTAAAGTGAACTGGAATCAGTGAAGACCACTTACCATCCTTAAAGTTAATCTAAAATAGGGCTGTTCAAAAGGTGGCCCATGTGGCTGATCACATAATTTTTGGGCCAACAGTTACTCTATAGTCTCTGCCCAAACCAGGATACTTTGAAAGAAAAGGAGGTGCTGTTAATAAACATGTCAGTATGACAAGAAGAAACTGGGACTGTCTGGGTAAACCTTATCTGTGAATTATCTGCATTAGAATCATGAATGGGGGTGAAATAATAAAAATGCATATTCCTGTTTCTCCCAATAGCTCTATAGCATCAGTATCTATGGTAACAGGCCCTGATAATCTGCATTTGAGGACATGAGCTGGGTGATTCTGAAACATGCTAAAGAACCACTGGGATTGAGGATTAGAACATCTTTCTTTGGGTGCTTTGTCCCCCAGCCTGTAGATCTGCCTATAGGTGTTAAATGCTTATTAACACTGTTGTACAGAAGCTGCGCTGGAGAGATTGCTGTATGGGAGCCAATTGCTCATTAGCACTTGTGTAGGAACCTCTGCCGGTTCTTGACAGTTAATTTCTTGGCAAACAATGAGAGTCTTCATGTAGCACTTCTGCAGAGTGAGGACAAATTTGGGGTAATGTAGTGCAAATCATCCAAAGTGAATACTGTAATCCCTCGGTACCCACTGGGGGACTGATTCCAGGATCCCCACAGATAACAAAATCTACCTGTGCTCAAGTCCCTTACATAAAACAGTGTACTATTTGCATATAACCTATGCATATCCTCCTGTATACATTAAGTCATCTCTAGATTATTTACAATATCAAATACAATATAAATGCTATGTAAACAATACTGTACTTACCCTTTGAAGGATTGCTTTGACCACTTAATTGCTTCCCCCCCTTGACTATTTTCTATCTAAGGTTGGTTGAATCCCTGCATGTGGAACCTGGGGATGAGGGAGAACTATACATTAGCAATGTAGGAGATTTAATAAGTCTAGAAAAGAGATTTAGAATGTCTAGCAGAAAGAGGTAGATTTTGTGAGAAAAGGTAAATTATGATAATATAAATAAAGTTTAACCACTTATAGCAGAACCTCTCCCCCCTTTTAAAAATTAATACTTTTGAGGGAATGCTGTTAGGTTGGGTTAACACCTATAAAATATGATTTTTTTTTCCCCCACATGAATCTGTGTCTTTGCTTTGAGCAATATTTTCTCATTATGGGTGATAATGACAAAGAGAATAAAGCCTTTAGCACCCTCCAATTTTTCACTTCTCATTTCTATAAAGAATTAGAGTGAAAGTGAACTACTAATTGCCTTTTTGAATTTGCCTCATGCCATCACTAATTTTATCTTTTTTCCCTCCTGTTCCTTTATTTTTTCTCTCTCACAATTATGGGGTTTATTAGGGAATAACTGATTACAATTCAGGTTCAGGAACGCTCAGGATACAGCTCTTCGATCAGGGCAGCCTCCCCTTGGCCATGCCCAAAGGCATGTTTTTCTTTGGCCTTTGGTCTCTTGGCCTGGCCTCTGTCCTACTCCAGCAAGTGTCCCAGAGCTCTTTTAGCTCTGCTGATAAGTGTATCTATGTGCACCCCACTCTGCTAGCAAGCTTCCTGCCCAAAGGCACTCAGCTTTCTTGCTCCATGGGCCAACAAGCCCACCAATCTGTCTCAAACTGGTCTCTCAATTCTGCTGCTTCTGTCTCTCAGCCAGTCTCTCTGCCAAGGATGCACTCCACTCTACCTCTGGCTGTTCCTCTCTTGAAGACAATGAGATCTCCCTTTCTGCCTTTAGGAGGGCTCATTTTAAGACTATTGGAATGACAAAACTGACCAATACCCACATTAGGGTTTCATACACCTTATTTCCATGGTCCTATCCCCACAAGGATGTCATGTATCTTATATACACTACTAACAAACTATCCAATCCCCTTGGTGGGCCACAAGCACGTTGTATTTGCATAATTCCACCCAATCTTCTGGCAGGTGCCACAAATTCCATGGTTAAAAAAGCCACACCAAGTAATGCCCTGCACCACAGGCCACACTCTGGCTCTTCTGGCCATTGATCCTTTTATACTTGAAAAATTAACATCTTCTTCCCAATCATTTGAAAGCATGTAAGTCAGCCATATCATGCTCTATTATGTCCCCTCCACTTTAGGTATCACATTTCTAAATGGCCTGCCCCTATCAAGCAGTACTCTGAGGAGACAAGCATGTTCCTTTCTCTGAAGAATCTTCTGTTCTAGTTGGAACTTTTAGCATCTGCATCCGTAACCAAAGTCCCAGTCCAGGGCAAGCCATCAAATTGCAGCAATATATATCACAGTGTCAAACATCTTTCTCATCATTCTGTAGGGTTCTGGTCAGCTTAGCCCTAGCCTTCTAAGCTAGGTAAATAGGTTCCAGCTGCAAGCTTGGAAGTTTACACACCTCTTTGCAATTCAGATCAGCCAGCCCTAGCATCTGTGGGTTAGGTCAACATGTACTAACTCAGCCCATTTCTTCATTGCTGCACCTCTCCTATTTGCACTCATCAAGTGGACCGAGGTGGTTAGCACAAGAGAGCAGGATACCAGGCTGTCTACTCACTGGCTACCTTTAACTTCCAGTCCTGGAAGGGGTTTCTCTCATGGGCTGTGACTTTCTTGCCTCCATGCACCCAAAGCCAAATCACTCACTCAGAATTCAAAAAGCAGAACAACCACTTCTTCCTCTTCCTCTTCCTCTTCCTCTTCTTCTTCTTTTTCTTCATCCCTGCAGGTCTTCCTTCAAATACAATTCTTCTGTTCTCCCAGCAGTCATGGGGTGGGTCTTCTTTTCAAATGCAAATATCCTGACTCTGAAGGTTCTGGGTGGGGCTCATGTGGTCTACCTAAGTCCCTGATACTCTATATACAAAAGCCTGTGTTTCTTTCTGGTAAATGAGTTGCACACTCTGTTATCTATACCCACTATTCATTTCTAACATAAATTAGATAATAGAAACATTCAATATCCATA
>NW_006921653.1:10128507-10170427 GCF_000298275.1 Orycteropus afer afer
CTTCTGAGGAGTGGCTGGTGGGTTTGAACCGCCAGCCTTCTGGTTAGCAGTCAAGTGCCTTAGCCACTATGCTACCAGAGCTCCCTGATAATTCATTCTTTTCCAGCATCCCTAATGCAGAAAGACAATGTATCAGTCTATGTCTTCATCAACTTAGTCTCAAAGACAAACATGTAGTCTTGGTTTTTAACAGTTTGAACAGCAACTTTTTAAATTTTTTTTTAAAAAATTATTTATTTTGTTATTATTCTTGAGAATATGCACAGCAAAAATATATATCAATTCAACAATTTCTACATGTACCATTTAATGACATTGATTATATTCTTTGAGTTGTGTGACCATTCTCACCCTCCTTTTCTTTTATTCCTCCCCCATTAACATAAACTCACTGCCCTCCAAAGTTCCTATCTAATCTTTCAAGTTGCTATCGTCAGCTTGATCTCATGTAGATCATTCCTAAAAGAGCACATGCTCAAGGTAGACATTTTCTGGTTTTAAGAAGACTTCAGGGGATATTTTTGGTTTACGTTTTAAAGATTATCTCAGAGCAATAGTGTCAGAGGTTCATCCAGCTTCCATGGCTCCAGAAAGTCTGGAGTCTATGAGAATTTGAAAATCTGTTCTGCATTTTCTTCCTTTTGATCAGGATTTTTCTACAGACTCTTTGGTCATAATTCAATAGCAACTTTTCCTTTCATGTCTAATCTCATTTAAATAGCCACTGGTGCTTGAAACAAAATCATTAACTCTTAGAAATGTTATTTTACATAGAAATATATGTAAGAGAAATAGAGATGTCATACATACTTTGTGTTTGCTCTCATTTTTCAGGAAGCAGAAAGAAATAGATGGACAAAGTGTTCTTGTGAGTCTTTATTGAAAATAATATGAAAAATAAAAATTCATCAATAGACACACTAAATATAAAGACTGAAAGTGCACCTTACTTACATTGGATTACTTTTAGCTTGTGTATTTTATTTCTCACCATATAAACCTAATCCTGGCATTTGATAACCTCTACAAACATCTCCATTTTAAAGCAGAGGTGAGCTGTTTCCAGTACCAAGAATGAGAATGCTCTATGTGGAATTCATAGTAATGGTTTTCAAAATTACTTCTATGTTCAGAGTTCCCATAATAATTTAGACTGGCAGTTAACAAAAACATTTTCATTGAAAATTGGGTGTGTCTGACTATTAGAGTTTGTGCCATGGGGCCAGATTTCACCAATAGGCTGACTACCTTGTGTTGTAATTGGCAACTTCTTTCCCAGGTTTTCCAATTGATACATTTTCAAACAGCAGGAGGGTGGCCCCTCTGTATTCAAAACACCTAATAATCCCTGCTCACAACAGATTCCTGCCTCTGTATGTTTCCTAGAAAGATTGTTTCTCTGAAATCTCCTCTACAAAAATTGAACTATCTTAATTACTTTAATATTAGCTAAATATTTAAAATAGTACATACTAAAATATCTAACTAGTTCTACATCAGGGCCCCTTCCTCCTCAAATAAGGTCATATATTAGAATGACTATACCAAGACAATCCACTTTATCGTGGCATTTGTCAAAGTCCAACTTTAAGCAACAAACTACTGTTTCTCAGTGTGGGCACTCTTATTGTGGAAATCAATATCTTTAGTTGAACAATAACCTGCAGTTCTCTGAGCCAAGAAAGGAATTGCTGTTGTAGAGATGCTAGCACTACTTGAGAGCAGTTGCTTTTATTTTGTAACATGAATTTCTCACCCTTCTGCCCCTCCTCCCTTCCATGTATCCAGTGATTGCCTACATGTTTTGAGACTGTGGTCTGGGTGTGACCGAAGTGTTACCTTTGCCATGATTCAAAGAGCACACCTGAGGATATGGTATTGTTGTTGTTGTTATGTGCCGTTGAGTCGGATCCGACTCATAGCAACCCCTCCTTGGGTTTCCGAGGCAGTATCACTACGGAAGTAGATTGCCCCATCTTCCTTCCGAGGAGTGACTGGTGGATTTGAACCACTAGCTTTCTGGTTAGCAGTCAAGTGCCTTAGCCACTATGCTACCAGAGTAGGCTATCATATTTTGGAAGGAGACACAGAAAAATACATGTCTTTAGTAAAATCAAATTGAACACAACCTTTTTTTTTGTGTGTAAGCCTTGTGGATATAGTTGGAAATACTTCATTATATAGATTTTTTTCCTGGATGCAATCTGGAGTTTAATGACATGAATATTATATACAAAACAATAATTTTTCATTCATGGTAATATGAATTTTCATGAACTTTTCAACAGGAATAAATTATCAAGCTTCTTTAATGTCCTTGTCCCATGCTAGATAACTACACATCACCTTGCACGCAATTACATCCTCAATCCACTTTTCCCTTCCAGGAATGGGCAAATTCCAGTTAATGATTTTATGGCTTGAATTTGGAGGACATGTAAAAATACTTGAATTTTTAAAGTTAAAAAACACACAAAAGAGTATTATATCTGCTTGATACATTTACTAGTTAATTTATTTTTCAATTTATATATATATATATGAATTGTTGTTTCAATGTTACAAATATTTTTCATTGTTTTTGGACCTGGAGAAGAATGAAATGAAAATGAACACTACAAAGAACAACTTTAAAAAGGATAGAATTCTTGGTTGGTTATTTCTACTCTGTAAGCAGTACAACAAAACAGAATAATGAAGAGAATATCAAGTTAAGATTCACAACATAAAAAATTCTAAATTCTGAAAGTTCTATGTCTAAAATGTGACATTTCTCTAAATAGGATAAATCATGATAGTTTGAATTTTGTATTAAAAATGTATATCCCATTTTCTCTTGGGATTTAAAAACATTTTAAAAAATATTTTAATTTTCACTTGTATGTGTACAATTTTTACATTTACACTGGTTTGCCCTGATCAAACAAAAAAGAAATACATATCTGTGCATTACAGTCATCAAATTATTCTTTTCTAAAAATAGTCTATGAGGAATTTATAAAACAATAGAATATACATTGTTAACTCTGAGTAAAGTGTTAAAAATAATGAGAGTCTTAGAAAATAATGTCAACACATTAGACATTTAGGAGAATAGAAAACTATAATGCAAAAAGAAAAGCATAAGACTAGGGGATAATGAAGAGTAGTTTATACAAAGGATATTGCTATAATGTGTACTGTGACAAAACCAGTATCATACAACTATGACTTTTGGCTCTATTGGAAAAAAGTTAGGGGCAACTAAAATATTGGGAACATATGTAATTGAAAGAAATAAAAATTCCTTCAAGAAAATTGGGAAAATCAGCACAGGGCTACAGGCAGCAACTAAAAACAGATAATGAGGACGGCATGGGGGTGGAAAGCAAATATAATGGATTTTAAAGAGATGATGCTTTTCATGTGTATTGATTTCTATCAATTTTCCTTTTCTAAAATAGAAGGATTTGTATAACATGAGAGATACTTCATATATTGTAATATCTTATGCTAAAATTGGATAGAATTCAAATAGATTTCAAATTAGCTAATTTATCTTCAGGGGATATATTAAATAGTTCTATATGTATATTTGAACTGCAAAGAGAAGCTGAAATTCTTTTCTTCTGTATGATTTACACAAGAAAGAGTTAAAAAATAATTATAAAACCAAAAGAAGGCTAAAAGAGTACCAACAGGATGGGACAGAGAATGAATGACACATGTATTTTACTGGAATGGACCATATAGCTTCACTCAATTTTAGAATATAATGTGGAAAACTGGGTTTCGATTGACACAGCTCAGTAGGGAGAGAGGCTGTCAGGCTAGAGACTTTTCAGGGTGAGGAAAAAAGAAGGGTCTGGTGATGAGAAAACTGGGAGAAAAAAAGACAGGGTGAAGATGAAGAAAAGAAAATGCTCAAAGGAATTTAAGCTCAAACAATAACCTCAACTCAATCCTGTACAGATTGTTTATTTAATTAAAATAAGCATACTGTCTCTTATTCTTATATCTTCTAGTGTACCCCAGGTTCTCCAATACTCAATGGTGCATAAACAGAAAGAATGGATTTGTAATTTATTCTACATGGGTATAAAGCACCAAGGTTCTTGGCGACTTTGGTCTCTTTCACCCTTCCCCATTAGCCTGGGAGGAAGATGGCAGGGTGAAGCCATCTCTGTCTGCATACCTCTCCAGTGACCCATGTTTTGTTACGATCCAGCTGTATTTAGCTATTTGAACATGACACACTATTAAGGTTCTTAAACTTGTAATTAAAAAGGCATTGTCTAGAGAACACTCTAATGACTCTGTGGAAAGACTCTTAATTCCGTTTACTACATATGAAATCAAACACTGCAATTAATTATAGACTGTACCAGGGCAGCCCTTTCTTTGGCCACATTACTGGTCCTTGCATGGGGAACTGGTAAATGTTTTCTGATAAAGTCTGCTCTCTTTCTCCACCAGCTGCCATTATGTCTTCCTTCTCTTCTTTTCTCTCCTCCTATGAGTGTTAGGCTGGGTTTTTATCACCTCTCGCTCCTTTAGCTTACTGTTGAGCAACTGAGCTATGTAGCTCCTAGTGCAAATCTTTACAAGTTTGTTTCTTTCTCCTTTCCTTTGTTGAATGCCTTACAGAATTTCTTTCTCATGCGGTTGTTCTCTCTGGGTGTTTTGCTACTTTGCTGCTGCTTGCCCATGCCCTCACAACCATTTTGGTCAGTCTTTCAGGCCTCATCTCTGCTTGGTGACCCACCACATATACCCTATCTTCACCTACAGTATCTTTCCTATTGTTGGAAGGGGGCTCTTACATCGTGGGGAGCTCAAGCTCTTTGATCATTTCATTTTAAGAAGGATGGTCCTCAGGTCACCTTGTTGACTAAGAGGCTAGCTGCTCCTCACTCTGATCTTATTGGCCCTCTCTTCCTGACTCTCCTCTTTCAATCTTGGCTCAGTGTATCTCCCTTCCTTTGGAGGTTTAAGCCTAGTTGCTTGCAGGGTCACTTGGAAGGTTATATCATTTTTTCTGACCTAGGAAGCCAAATAAGCAGTGTCTCAATGGTACATTTGCTTACTCACTGTTTAACTTAGGGTAAGGTACTTACCATCTCTGTTTCTTCCTCTGTAGTGCCTAAGGCATTTGACTGCTAACCAGAAGGCTGGCAGTTGAAACCCACCAGCCACTCCTCAGAAGGAAGGTTAGGCAATGTACTTTTGTAGTGATACAGCCTCTGAATCCCAAGAAGGGGTTGTTATGAGCCGGGTCTGACTTGACGGTGTATAACAACAACAACACACAAAGTTGAAATGTGTTACGTGAGGATGAGTGAGGATGAAATGAATGTGTATTAGTATGTCCTTAGCACAGTATTTGGCACAGAGGAAGTGCCATGGGAGATTTGCTAGTTTTATTAATATTCTCTCAAGAGCAGATTTTGAGTACAAGGGAGTGTCTCCTTTTGAGTTGCAAGACTGAAGGACAAATTTTAATTAGTTCATGCTTAGAACATTACTATTACATCCTGAAGTAGTACATTTAATTTAGCTGCACAGCAAAATACTTTATAATACCATTTTTAGGCTGTTAAATATGTTTTTCTGAAACAATAATTGAAATCACATGGCTTGAAATTAATCATACTTCATCCCAGAATTATGTAATACACTTTTTTTGAGAGGGTGCACCGCCTTGATTATTATGCTTGGGTGGTGAACATTTTGCAAAATTGTCTACATAAGACAGAATTCTTGACAAATATTTTGAGTTTTAACAAGGTTTTTCTTCAAAATGGAACTACTGCTCAGAGTAGAATTACAATCTGATCATATGGAAATGAATAGTTTTTTTTCCCAGTGTATGTGCTCACGTGCTCTTATGATATAAAAAGAGAGATAGAAATGTGGAAAAGTATTAATCAAGATTTTTTAAAATACCTATGTTAGACTTTCCATGTTCAAATTGGAAATATTTTAAAGAGAAGTGACAGAGGAGTATCAAGTGTTTCCCAAAGCACAGCTTTTGAAATTTTTGAAACAATTACTAGACTTTTTTTCTTAACTACCCATTGTGGGTGGTGGGGATGGTAAGGCAGAGAGCGAAAGCTGTCCATGTTTTGTCTTTCATAAACACATACCTTAAGAGAACAATAATGACTTTTATTTTCACATTATGAAACTGTGAGGGTTCTCTGTAGTTATATTTTATGGTATACATTTATCTGTCTTTTAAAGCTTGGCACTCTCATATGCATTCATAACCTGTTAGAAGGGTAAAAGCCATTCTGCTGGTTATGGTTGCCATATGGCATATACATACATACAATTGAGCTATAAATAGTAGTTATAGATTCATACATTATCTGTAGGTTATATAGTATTATACCAGGGCTTCAAAGGAGGTCTTCCTGGTTCAGTCATGACCTACAAAGTGAAACTGAATGGACCTAATTTTGAAAAATGTGGGTAGGTATACCAGAACGGGAAAAATTGAGGTTAATGTCCCTATAGAAATTTAATCGCTTTTTTAGGGAACAAGGGCTGTGTGCACATTGCATAGCAAACAAATCTCTTGACCGGTAGAGTCATACACCATGGCACCCGGATCAAAGATGGTGGTGACAGCACCCCTGTAAATGTGTGTTGCTCTCTATAGTCCTGACAATAATCCAGTCTCCCACATGAGGCTCCTAAAAGGACTCACTATACCTCTTCCGAGTGTCCTGTTCTAGGGCTTTGACTCCTCATTTTTCCCATTTTGGTTATCATTCTGTTACATCCATATTTTACTGAATCAAGTCTGCTTCGATTTGGCTGTGCTAGTCATAATTGAACTGGTTCAAACTGTTTCAAAGCCCTATTTTATAGATTCCCATTTTAGATGTTTAAAAGCACCAAAGTATTTTTATTTTATTTTATTTTTTTATGTTTGCTGTAAGGTATTTTAAATGATAAAAAACTAATAATCTATGCTTTTTTCTAAGAAAATGATACATTTCAAGTTTAAAATTCTTGGTTTGTTGAACTTTTTATAAATTATTTTAAAAGAGAAAGAATACATTATTGACATTTTTGATGCTTCGCAGAATCAAATATAGCTTTATTACATGTTATTAAGTGTATGTGTTTGCAATGAGAAGGCTGAGTTTTTTTACATTAGAGTGTCAGTATTCTTTTCAGACACCAGGAAGCATCCTTTTGGCGACCTTCTCTCTCCCTCTCCTGCCTTCCTTTCTTCCTTCCTCTCTCTCTTCTTCCCTCTCTCCCTCCCTTCCTCCTTTTCCCCCTTCCTTTCTCTTTACTCCCATTTTGCAATGATGGCAATAATATGCAGGACTTTTAAAAGGGTGGCATAATCTTAACCTTTACAAATTTTGAAATAATACAACAAGAATAGCTCTATGCACCATATAGGCCCTTAGGGAGGAGTTGTTGCATGGCTAAAAACATAACCACTCTCATAGAGTGACAACTTTTAGAATTTTGTTACAGAAATAAAAAATTTGCTAATGAAATACTTATTAATAAATGTGATCATAATAGTGTTCCAAATAAATGTCACTGTATAAGGATACACCACTGCAGACTACAGTTATCAGGAATAAAAACTTTCAGCCTTAGAGGATATGATTTCGCCTTGATAATAAAGAGCTATAGAACTTCATACTTCTATATCATATTATAAATATCAAGAAATTTAAAGACAATTCAACATGACACCATATAAAGTTAAGCCCATACCAGAGTTTCTTAGTAACAAGAAATAACAATGAGACCATTGAGGTAATTTTTGCTTAAAATAGCAAAAGAATTAAAGGACTACTTACGCAGTCATTACCCTGTATTACTTGACTATTACCTAAAAAATGTAGATAGAATTTTTCTGTTGGCTTGTAGTTCTAATTTTATCTGCTAAAATGAAAATGGACTGTTGTCACCTGAAAACATCTATCTAATGCAGCTGGAAATTCACCTGCCATGGCTAGTGAGAGACATTATGTCCTTGTCTTTTTGTTGCATGATCACATTAGGAAATATCCAGTTATGAAATCATATTTAATCTAAACTGCAAGAAAGAGAAAACCACTATTTTGTCTAAAGGCATAGAGAAGAAATTATTACCTTCATTCTTCTGTAATTAACATTTTCAGAATTTGAGATTATGATGATTTGCCATTGGATCACAGGAAATTAAGACAAAAACAATGTAAATAATTCAGCTGAAGACAAAGCTCAAATTATAATGGAAAGTGGAGAATGAACGAAAGACTTAGAAAATAAAAATATTTCCAATTTTAAGTATTTCTGAAAGCCTGTTGAGAAAATTGTAGGTAAATATAGCACATTTACTTCTAATAATATGCTTTATTTATCTGAAAAATAAGGACATTATTATTGTTCAGAAAAATATACTAGCCAATATAAAATTGATACAATAAATTTTTTTTCTCACTATAAGTTTGTATATTTAAAATATCAGGTAATTTGATTTAAAAGTTACACAAGTTATATCAGAGAAAATACGTTTTCCATTTCTTTGGTTATAAACATGTGTTCTAGAGATGAGTAGCATCAATATTACCTTGACTGGGTGTGGAAACTGATTGCTATTAAACTATGCTTCAGTTTGCAAAGTAAAACGTGTGCCTTAGGACCACATCAAAGACCAGCTGGCTGTCAAGAAATGACATCAAAGGGTGGCCTCCTGAAGCTGTTAAGTTTTATTGCAGGTGCCTCATAGAGATGTCAGGTCATCATGGGATGCCAGGAGAAGACTCCATTTAAACTCAGTTGTCTTTGGTTCCTTTTTTCTGTCTGGGAAGGTAGGCATCCTGGGTTAGAAAGAGTTTTGCAATGATTTGAATACTGGACATCAAGCCTCTCTGATTTCAGATGGTCTCAGCATGGAGGCTGTAGTCATAGTCTCTCCTGATGGACACATATGGGGAACAGAAAAATGATCCTTGTGATAATGTCATTGACTGCCTATGAGGCATGGAGCCTCTTTTTTTTGCTTCTCTCAGGGGCAGAAACACATGGGCATTTTTGGTGTACTTAGGTAATTTGGAGAGGCATCATTTCCAAGTTCTAAAGCAGTACCCTTATTTGCTTAGCATGGGACTTAGACATTTTCTGTAGCAGAACATAATAATGGAATTTCTATTTAAACGAAGTAGCACAATAAATCTAGCTTCTTCTTGTTAAAGCCTGCTTATATAATTATTCCCTTAATGAGATATTACAAAAATCTATATTGAGAATAATATCTCTACAATCAAATTAAGGGACAACGATGGCTAATTTTTAGCTGATTAGAGAAATACATGCATTGCACATGAAAACAAATACTTATGGTCTTAGATTACTTAGAATTTTTTTTTTTTTTTCACAATTTGCTTTCTAGCTATATCTGCACCATCCCAGGGTACATTAATTTAATTTTGCATAGCAGGTATATCCTTCTTATTGTCATAAGCCTAAACCATATCTTGGCTGGTTGTTTCTACTTTACAAGGAACAAACAAAATTTGTGCAGGAACTAACAAATTACCATGAGCTCTGAAGATTTTTTTTTTCTTTTTTTTGTATAATGAATTAATATATTTAAAGAACACAGTTAAAGCCATTTTGTACTGCTTTGATCATTCACTTACATGTTATTAAGTAGTGTAAGCATTTTACTATGAAAGGGCTCTGTTTACAAATTAGACCAAAGAACACGTTTCATACTGAAGATCAGCATATATATTGTATTTTATTTCAGATACACAAGACACAACCTTAATATTAGAGCCAGATGATTAAAAGAACATTACCTGAGCCATGAGAGTCACTGAATGAGCTATGCTAAATTGGTTGTTTTCTGTTTTGTGATTAATTGTGCTTCTAAACCATATTTTAGTGTGCTTTGTTTTTCTGTCCCCAGTCATCCCATATTATTAAAGAGAAATTCTGCATATCTCTCCTGGAGTCCAATTAAGGATTTGCATCATGACTAGATTTTTCACTTTAATTACTGTATATAAAGTAGGTTTTGACTTATTTCCATATTTATCAAACTATGCAGAAGAAGCAAAATTCATCAAATAAACAGATATCTGTGGCTATAATTGCAGCCTGCATCGAGCATGTAGGAAGAAAATATGAGGGTCCAAATTTCATTATGTAGAACATAATAAACATCTGAATAATTAAACTGTGTGTAAATCACAGGCTTGGCAGTAGTAAGAATAGGAGACACACCATCATTTGATCCAAAAAATATTTTAAATTCATTTCTGAAAAATACCTAAATATTAGAAAAGCCACAGTGAGTTGAAAAACTTCCATCTTCTTATCAGGTGAAAAATACAGCATTGGATGATATGCATTCAAAATATTTTTTGAAATTAATTATATGTGAGTTTTCTGTGTGCATAGATTTCCAAAAGTCTTTTTTTCTGGTAAGCAAGATAATAAAACTGGAAGAAATGAATATTAACAAATTATTTTGACAATTTTTCTTTGTACTTTTATTGTAAGTAACTTAACACTGAGGGAGTGAACCATCGATTTCTAGGACTAGCTCCTAGTTTTTAAATATATATAATTTAAGGCTTCAAATAGTCATCTTACTTAAAAATGTTAGGCATACTTCTTATTATGGGTGCTCAATTATGTATTAAAGAATTTGTAACAAAATCAATATAAATAATGTTAATAAAAATGTTAATGATATAAATGATTAAAAATTTTAATGATGGTAATGATGGGAAATAAATATCATGACCAAGATATTAACAAATTCTCAGAGTACATAATCTGGGTCTTTTTATTTTAAAGAAGATTCTTTAACTTTTAATATATTCAGAAAAAAATGTTTCAAATGATTTTACTTTGGCTATTCAATCACAGAAACTTAATTTGTCTCTAGTGTTACAAATGAATTGGGCTTATTAATTTCTAAACTTTCAAAAAGATATTCTTAATTTAAATTTTTATCATAGTTGAGCCTCTGACAAGGAAAGTTTAATTCTAGTTATTGTAAGGTTTCTAAGGGCTTTGAATTAATTTATCTGGTAAGCCCTGCTGTGAATGTAGCTGGTTACTTTTGAATTAGATATTAAGGACAGATAAAGTGATGAAACTGCTTGGCTTCCACTATGTGAAGATTTATCATGTTTTGATTCCCACAGGCTCCCAGAAGTGAGGATATCTAGAAAACAGGATCTGCTTAATGTTTGAAACTATTCATTTCTCCCTCTCAATTGATACCAAAATTTTCTTTTGACCTTCAAATATGTTGCACAAGATGAGAATACAGCCTTTTAAAAGTAAACACAGTAAATCATATCAAAGCCACTATGCTATACCAAACCAAAAAAACCAAACTCACTACCATCAAGTGGGATCTGACTCATAGTGACCCCTCCTTGGGTTTCTGAGGTGGTATCACTATGGAAGTAGGTTGCCCCGTCTTCCTTCTGAGGAGTGGCTGGTGGGTTTGAACCGCCAGCCTTCTGGTTAGCAGTCAAATGACTTGGTTATATCCCAACACTCAAGGCACAAAGACAGCTAATATAAAAATTGGTTACAGAAGTATGGTGTGTGCTTGTATTATCTTTTGCAGATGAGGGAATAAGTTTGAATGTACTCAAATAATAGGTTTCTGTGTGTCTCTTTGTGTTAACAATTGTGATAACTGTGTATGAATTCATGATCCATTTTAGTGTTTCAATTGGCCTTCTAGTCTGGTTCACTATTCCTCTCCTAAATTTTATGTACCTGGAATTGCTAAGTGATATAAAAGAAAGCCATAATAGATTGTATGTAAATACATTGACATTGATGAACAGAACTGAATAGAATCAGTAATTAGATATTTAATGGAGTCTTATCAAAAATAACTAGTTGCTTGGCTTAAAACTATATTTTAGAACTCATGTCTATGGATGAAGTCAGTTAGATGTTCCTGTGATAAAGGGAAGCCATGTCAAAATCAGGAGAGAAATGTTTCAAAATAGTTGTCTAATACAGGGTGGAAATACTGACAAAATAATAATGGAGCAATTACAAATATGTAATTTATAAATTCTAGTGGCACAAGTTATACAATATCTGAACAGAGAACACTTTGGTGCAACATTCCAAGAACTATATCTTCATCTTACAGTTGAAGACAGTTTTCAATATTGTTAGTTTTCTAGAAGAAAGAAAAAGTATAATTGGCACCTATATTTCATGGGGGAGCTCTGGTAGCATAGTGGCTACGACACTTGCCTGCTAACCAGATGGTTGGCGGTTCAAATCCACCAGCCACTCCTTGGAAGGAAGGTTGGGCAATCCTACTTCCGTAGTGACACTGCCTTGGAAACCCAAGGAGGGGTCGCTATGAGTCGGGTTTGACTCAATGGCACATAACAACAACAACAGCATTTCATGGATGATTCTGATATGGCTTCCTATTTCTCATGCTAATTTTGACTACAGTATTAACATTGAATGAAAGCAGAGTTGGGAAGAAGTGCCCAGTATTGTACAATTATAAAATATTTACACCATATTGAAAATAACCTCAGAGCAAGAGATTAGTAAAATGTGGTAAAATAAATAGGAAGTGAAGAATTTTGAATATTTATTACTTTTATTTTAAATATAATTTATTTTATTATAATATACAATTTAATTTTTAATAATGGATGTGTTTAACAAAAGCATCACAAAATTCTTGCAAATTTTTAACAATTTTAAAATTAATTTTAAAATTATCAGAAATATTAGGAATTTCTCAGGATAATAGATATATACTGGATTGTAAATAGGTTACATGCAGTGGTATATGGTAGGCTGCTGTGTATATGTGTTAACATTAAATGATAAAGAATGAAATATTTACCCAATGCTCTCAAGACACTTAGCTTTCTGCTAATGGTTGTGGGGAGTGCAGAAACATGACAATTTTTTTAAACTTTGAGAATTCATAATACAATCGAGGGCAAATGCTCTTAGATAATATAGTGATTAATGCAGAATGCTGTGATAAAGTATGAAGACAGACTGATAGTTCTATAATAATGGAGAAAGTATTTTGGAAGAGGTAGGAGTTAAGTAAGAATCTGAAAAATGGTAATCTAATCCAGATATCGATGTAACAGTGGGGAAGAAGGAAGAACATAGCAAGGAAAATTAGCTGGACAAACACACAGAATTCAGTTCTATTAGCTCTTTATTTCAAATTTGAGTGATTGCTATGAGTCAATTCCGACTTATAGCGACCCCCATTGGGTTTCTGAGGCAGTAAATCTTTAGAGAAGTAGATTGCCCAGTCTTTGGGTTTGAACTGCCGACCTTCTGGTTAGCAGTCAAATGTGTTAGGCACTGTGCCACTAGAGCTCCTATAATCCAACACGTACTTGGTCAACATGGTGTTAGGATTTTGAGAATGTTTACAGGATTTTTTGAAAAAATATTTTATTGTGATTTGGGTACAATTTGGCAAAGCATATTCACTTTACATTCAACAGTTCACACACATTTTGTTTCATGACACTGATTACAATCCTCACAGTATAACAACTCTCCTCCCACCTCCTTCCTGTCATTATTCCTTCCCTGTGTTCTTCTCAGCTATGTGTTCCTGCCTGCCAAACTTTCTCCCTGTATAAAACTGCCTTTCTGAGCTCCTATGGTTGAATGTTCTAAGGAGTGTATCTTCCTGATGTAGTTATTCAACTTGTAGGCCTATCTATTGCTTGGCTGAGTTGAGCAGCAGGAGTGAGTCCACTTCCAGGCCCGAAGGGTGATTCAGGGCCATGGCTTGTGAGTTTCACCAGTCTCTATCCAATTAGTAATCCTAGTCTTTTTTATGTTTTTAAATTTTGTTCCAAATTTTTCTCCCACTCTATCCAGGATCTCCAATTTTGATCCCTTTCCGAGTGGTTGGCATTCGTAGCCAGGCACCACCTAGTTCTTCTCGTCTCAAGGTCATGTAAACTGAGGTTTCTATGGTCCTTTGGCCCCTTAGCCTGTTTCCATATGTCTTTGATTTTCTTTACTCTTCTTTTCTCCAGACGAGGAAAGAGCAACAGTTGCATCTCAGATGGCTGCTTGCAAGCTTCTAAGACTCCGCTCACTACTCACCAAAGTAGGATGTAGAACCATGTTTTTGGGTTCTATGTTGTGCCAACTGAGCTCGATGCTCCTATGATTATGGTCCCCAGCCCACAGGCCCAGCAACTCACTTTCTCAAGGTGCTTGATTGTGGCTAGTGAGTTATTCTAACCTTGTTCACAAGATTCTTAATCTAGTTTCTTGAATGCACCCTAAGACCATACCCTCTATTAGCCCTGTTTCTTCAGCTTTCTTCTTTTCTTGCTCCTTTAACATCTTTATTCTTCTCAGGTATTGGTCCACTCCCTCCTGTGATAGTTTGTTCATTTCCTCCCCTTCAGGCTTGTTGGCAACAAACACTAAGCCCTGTAGAATCAGCAAATGGTTAATTGGTTTCTAGATTAGTCTGAGTAAGGACATATTTTTCTTAATTGTGTAGTGTAGTCAAAGTTCAAAAGGGAAGCAGAGTGAGTCCCCTCATGCCCTTAAGTGAGTGCATGTTTACACAGAGGTAGACACGAGGATGAATAAAACTGCTCACCACCCAAGATCTAGTAGGGAGGAAAGGAGAGAATCCTGACTCCAAGAGAGGGAAGTTTAGGGGTTATTGTTCCTCAGCTCTCTAGGCAGGGAAGGCAGGATGGGTTTCTTGCTTGCTCTGACAGCCCTGTAGTTTCAGGCAGATAGATATTTGCTCACTTGTCCAGGAAAGACACACCACTGTCTTTCCATTCATACATTAGTTTATCACAATTTCACTTTTTCCTTATATATTTCCTATGTAAACATCATTCTCTTTTAAACCGAGTAGTATACTGGTAGCATAATGCCTAAGGCACTTAACTGCTAGCCAGAAGGCTGGCGGTTCAAACCCACCAGCCACTCCTCAGAAGGAAGACTGGGCAATCTACTTCCGTAGTGATACTGCCTCGGAAACCCAAGGAGGGGTCGCTATGAGTCGGGTCTGACTCGACGGCACATAACAACAACAACAAGTATTCTATTAATTAAAAACTGATTAAAAAACTAGTTGCCATCAAGTTGATTCTGACTCATTGAGATACCATGACTGTCAGTGTAGAATTGTATTCCATAAAGTTTTCAATGGCTAATTTTTCAGGAGTAAGTTGTCAGCCCTTTCTTCTAAGCCACCTCTTGGGGGACTGGAAGTGCCATACTTTTGGTTAGCAGCCCAGGACATTAATTATTTGTACCACATAGGGACTCTACTCATAGGACTATATTTCCTTTATTATATAACTTTTCATTTTTCCTAAAGTTAATAATCGTCTTATCCTTTCATTTGGGTAATTTGTTTGCACCTTAAGTCAAGTCTTTCCATGCTTCAGAAGTTCTGTGAAATGCTCCCAATACATAATCTCTTCTGTGTTTGGATCCCATTTCTGAATCTCATGTTTACCTCAACTTTTGTTTACATCCTCATTTTGGTAGAACACAATCTCCATTCAGTTCTTGAGAAAGTGAAAGGCCCTTCCAGTAGGAATAGTCACGTCCTTGTGTATGGAAAAAAATTATTTTTGGATTAATCTTCTCTCATAGTTTTCCCTGTTACCTCTTTCTAGAGCTTCTAATTGTAAGATGATTATCTTTCATATTTTATTTTTTTATGCAAGATTATTTTCAGAGTTCTGTTCATTATTGTTAAAGCTTTTTTACTATTAAATATCTCTGTTAACTTTTTTTATAGTATAAGATCATTAACAGCTATTTAAAATATATGAAAATGATTTAAATATTCCAGTTACTACATTTATTTGCTATTCACTTCTTTAAAATCCACTAATATTTTCAATGTTATTTGACAAAATATAGCCTGAAACTAAAAAGACCATGGGCAAATTCAACTCCTCTATCTTTTCCAAATTCTTTTCTCCAGCTATACTGAAGTCATGTTAATTCCATCTACTTGCTACACTTTCTTTCACTTCTAGGCTTTGGTGCACATTGTATGCTGAAATAGGCTTTCCCATCCTCTTTGCCTAGGAAAATCTTAGTCATTTCTGCAGATGTCAGTTTTCCTTAGATCTACATCATTTTTCTGAACCCCCTATCTGAAGTTTGAGTAGATGTGTTTTCTACTTGGTTTTATTGAGCTTATCATCCAATGTCACTATTAGATTTTAAGCTACTTGAAGTCAGGGAAAGAAGCTGTCTTGTTTGCTCTTTTCTCCTCAGTGCCTGTATGTTCCATACATTTCTGTTGAATTAATGAATAAATTGACTTGAAAGACAGAATCATTTGGAATATTGAGTGTGGCTAAAGCTGGTACTTATCTACCATGCCCTCTTATTTCTTTATTACCAGAACTTCCAAATTTTAGCTGAGCAGATGTCTAAATAAATACTACTTTTTCTAGTCTCTTTTGCAGCTAAGCATGGCCATATGATTATGTTCTGGCCAAAGAACATAAAGGAAAATGCTGTGCTCCCATTTTGGGCCATGCCTTTAAAGGAATGAGCATGTTCTCTACTTTCCTCTGTCTCCCTTCCCACTAGTACAAGTATTTCACTTACCTCATAAGGGAAAAACTATGTTTTAAGTATAGTAGAGTGATGAGATAGAATGAGCCTGTATTTCTGACAGACTAGTGGGCTGGAGCTGTCTTATCATTCCTGGATTATTTCTCCTGGACAATTACATGAGAGAGAAATAAACTTTTTAAATTAATTTTTTTGGTCTTATTGATATACAATATAGACGGTATATTCTGTATATTTTATTTTCCTAGGTAAAAATTTGGTGATTGTGTTTGAACTCTTGTTGGTAACTAACAGCCAAGTTCAGGGGTGTGAAAGAGAGTGTACTCTCCAATACTACTTACTGTCTCCTCTGATCATGAGATATACTGTCCTTAGGTTGCCAGATAACTTAGCCTGCCAGATAACTAGTTCACCTACACTTCTGCTAATCTTTCAGGTTAACTATTTTCTTCCAGTCCTCATTAAAAAGAAATCATTTTATTTTTCCTTTTAGCATCATCTCTTTTATTTCTTATTTCATTTTCTTCCTACAGTTTATGATGTAGTGAGCAGAGATATTTGAAATAACTTAAGTTTTAAAAACTAGATTTCATAAAAACAGAAAGAGCTTGTGGGAAGCCAGTGAGTGTATTGCTATCAGTATTTCCAAATATGTCTGACACAGAATACAGTAGCAAAGTTAACATACGTGGTCCTCAAAGAATTAATATAATAGGTATGAGGACTAGAGATATCTATATGTCTCTCTATATAGGCATATATATAATACATATCCTTCAGTTGATCACTATTAACCTGACTCTTCTACTTCATGTTCAACAAGATCCACCAGAACTCATTATTTTCTCCTCTGCTCCACTTTTATCTAGGCCTCCTTTTCTAGTTTTCTCATTCTCAATGAATGGTACTTCCCTGTTTCTAATTATACCTGCCAGAAACCTGATTCTACCACCCCTTATGCATTTTGTCATTAACTCCTATCATTGTTAATTTTGACATATTTCTACCATACATTCATTTCCCTTCTTCCTGCCTCTAGCAATCTAGTCCAGGTTACAATTCTGTCACCCGAAAAAATCTAATTGGTATGTTTATATTCACTCTTGTCCCCTTTCTCTCTTGCCCTCACTACAGCCAGACATACCTTTTGAAATGCTTATGTGGTTACAATTACTTTGGAGAATGGGGGGCACTTCCTTAAAAAGTTAGAAAAACAAATACTGTATTATCCAGCAATCCCACAACTAGGTATATATCCTACAGAAATAAGAGCTGTGACATAACTAGATGTATGGACACCCATGTTCATCAAAGCATTATTCACAATGATAAAAAGATGGAAACAACCTAAATGCCTATCAGTGGATGAATGAGTAAACGAACTACTGTGCATACAAACAATGGAATACTATGCAATAAATAATAATAAATAATAATGCTGAAACAATAAATAATAATGATGAATCTGCAAAATACCATATAACATGGATGAACCTGGAGGACATTGTACTGAGTCAAATTAGTCAATCACAAAAGGATAAATATTGTATGAGACCACTTCTACAATAAGTCAAGAAAAGGTTTACACACAGAAAGAAAGATTCTTTGATTGTTATCGGGTAGAAAGGAAAAGGAGGATAAATCACTAAATCACTAACTGGACAGTAGACACATATTAACTTGAGGGAAGGGGAAGGCAATATACATAAGGGGGAGGTAACACTAAATTATCAAGGCAGAAGATGACTCTGGGAGGAGCATAAGAGTTAAAGGCAATAGCAGTAAATACTATAACATACATGATTCTGCAATACCCTAACAACAATCTATGATTGGATACATAGATTGACATGCAAACTGAACAGGAAGGTGAATGGGCTATGCCCATGAATATATATAGATTTGAGAGAGGATATTTCTACATATTGCACTCAAACTACAATGAAAAGTTAAAAAAATACATATGTGGTGATGTCACATACCTGCCTAAAATTTTACATATGTATTTACATATGCTGCAAATATGTCCATGGGGGCAAAGCTATGAAAACTTCTTAGCCATAACCAAACACTTTAAGGGAATGAGTCTCTGGGCCTGGGGGCTCAGGACCATTGTTTTTGGGGACATCAAGGTCGATTGGCACAACGTAGTACTTAAAGAAAATGTGCATGCTACTTTGTTAAGTAGCACTGGGGTCTTAAAAGTTTATGAGCAGCCATCTAAGGAGCAACTATTGGTCTCTCTTTGTCTGGAGCAAAGAAAAGTGAGGAAAATGAAAAACACATGGAAATAGTTCAAAGGATTAATGGACTATGCAAACCTCAGCCTCCTTGACCCTCCTTGGTCAAGGAGGCTGAGGTTTGCATAGTCCGTTAATCCTTAGACCAGAAGAACTAGATGGTGCCCAGCTCCCACTACCCACTGCTCTGAAAGGGATCACAATAGAAAAACCTAGATAGAGTATGAGATAAATGTGGAACAAAGCTTAAAATCATAAAAAGACCAGGCCCTCTGGTCAGTTAGAGACTAGTGGAACCCCCAAAACTATGACCCTTAAACAAAACCCACTGCCATTGATTCGGTTCCAACTCATTGTCATTTGAGGCAGCAAATTATTATGGGGAAGCAGATTGTCCCACCTTCCTTCCATGGAGCCACTGGTGGGTTTGAACCACCAATCTTCTAGTAGCAGTCAAATGCCTTAGGCACTATGCCACAAGAGCTCCTTCAGCCTTAGTTCCGTTTAAGCCTGGAATTGAACTCACCTTGGTGGCTCAACTTTTAACCACAAACAGACAGGTCTATAGGATGAACAATAACACTAGGAAGGTAAGAACTCCTTAGAACAATCAACCATTCAAGATCAAAAGGGCAGCATGTGCCCAGAAACAAAGTTCAGAAGACAGGAAGAGATGAGAAAGAAGGAGGAATGGAAATAGGAAACACAGGGAAGAAATAGGATGAGTGGAGATCACATTCAGTGCCTTGAGACAAAATGTGTATGAATTGTTGAATGGAAAACTGATTTGTTCTGTGAACCTTCACTCAAATTACAATGAAAAGTTAAAATAAAATGCATTGGTGGTGATGTCACATACCTACCTAAAATCAGTCTTCAGTGGATTCCCATTGCCCTTAGGACAAAGAGAAGTCCTTAAACAAGGCCTATAAGGCCTGTGTGGTCAGGCTTGACCTATATCTCTGGCCTCTTTTAACAACGTATTTCCATGCCATATTGGCATAAGAAGTTCCTTTCTTTTGACATCTCCAAACAGGCACAGGACCTTTGCCTACGTTCTGTTGCAGGGAACACTCCTCATTTTTTCTCACGTTCCTCCAACTCCTGCTAATCTTTAAATGTTGTTGTTGTTTTGTGCTGTCAAGTCAGACCCGACTCATGGCGACCCCTCCTTAGGTTTCCAAGGTGTTATCACTGCGGAAGTAGACTGTCCAACCTTCCTTCTGAGGAGTGGCTGGTGGGTTTGAACCTCCAGCCTTCTGGTTAGCAGTCAAGTGCCTTAGCCACTATGCTACCAGACTCCTAATCTATAAACGTTAGTTCTACTTTTACTCCTTCAGGACACTCTAACTATTCATAAAAACACTCTTTTTAGTACTTATCACTCAACTAGTAGCCAAAAGATCAGCTACCTGCTTTTGAAAGGTCACAACCTTGAAATCTTTATGGTGCAGTACTACTCTACACCTATGGGATTGCCAGGAGTTGGAATCAACTTGTCAACAACTAACAACAACAATAACAACAGCGGTCTTCATCACTAGTGTAAATTTGTATCTTTTGTGTAATTATCTATTTATTATCTGACTTTCCAATTGGATTGTAAACTCTGTGTAGATAGGAATCTTGTCTATTTTTGGCCATTATTGTATCCTTTGTACCTCACCTAATGCCTGAAACCTAGTAGGTTATCCTTGAATCTTTTATTTTTTATTGTGCTTTGTGTGCAAATTTACAGAGCAAATTTGTTTTACATTCAACAGTTTGTGTCCATTTGGTTTCATGCTCTGATGACCATCCTTGACCATAACAAACTCTTCCCGTCCTGTCCCTGTGATTATCCCCTCCCTGTGCCCTTCTCATTAAATCTTTTTGAAGAAATGAATGATTTTTCCCTTCCCTTCTCTTCTCCTTCTTTCCTTGCATCCTCTCCCTGTCCCCCTCCTTTCCTTCCACCACTGCCTTTCCTTTTTCTTTCTTTCTTTCTTTTTTTTTTGTCCTTATTCTTGCTCTTTTTGTGGTTGTGGTCACGAAACATAAATTGCCTGTTTTTATCTGGATTAACCAAGATAACAACCCATATAAGATTACTAAAGTAATTATTTAACAGTTCTTTGAATTTTTAGTCAATAAAGTGATTGTAATAAGAGTGGGCATTATAATAGTTATGTTTAATTTTGGTCTATTTATTTGGGAGTTTATAGTCCAAAGAGTATCTTGTTGCTGTCATTAGGTGCTGTTGGGTCAGTTTTGTACATAGTGATTGTATGTATAATAGAGGGAAACACTGCCTGGTTCTGTGCCATGCTCACAATGTCGCTATGTTGGAGCCCATTGTTGAAGCCACTGTGCCAATCCATCTTGTTAAGGGCCTCCTTCTTTTTCACTGATTCCTTCTCCGGGGACTGGTTCCTTCTGATAATAAGTCCAAAGTAAGTGAGATGAAGTCTCCCCATCCTTGCTTTCAAGAGCATTCTGGCTGTACTTCTTCCAAGACAGACACCTTCATTATTCTGGCAGTCCATGATATGGTCAATACTCCTCACCAACACCATGTTGCAAGTGCATCAATTCTTCTTCGGTTTTCGTTATCTATGGTCCAGCTTTTGTAAGCATATGAGGCATTTGAAAATACAATGGCTTAGGTCAGACACACTTTAGTTCCTGAAGTAACAACTTTGCCTTTCAAGATCTTTAAAAACATCTTTAGAGAGATCTTCTGCAGCAGATTTGCCCTATGCAATACATCATTTGATTTCCTGACTGCTGCTTCCCTGGGCATTGATTGTGGACCTAAGTAAACTGAAATCATTGACAACTTCTATCATTTTTCCATTCATCATGATGGTTATTGTCCCAGTTATGAGGATTTTTTTTGTTGGTGTTGAGGTATAATCCATACTGAAGTCTGTAGTCTTTGATTTTCATCAGTAAGTGTTTCAAGTTCTCTTTGCTTTCAGCAAACAAGAGTGTGTATATTTTAGGTTTACATATAAAAAAAGTAAAGGTATTAAAAAGTTCTAACCTGGCAGGATTTAAATTATCTTTACGCTCTCGTGGCATAGTGCCTGAGGTATTTGACTGCTAAGCAGAAGGTTGGCAGTTCAAGCCCACCAGCCGCTCTATGGAAGGAAGGCTGGGCAATCTACTTCCTTAAAGATTTACTGCCTCAGAAACCCAAAGGGGATCACTATGAGTTGGAATTGACTCGATGGTAATGAATTTTTTTTTTTAATTTGGTTAATACAGTCCAGATTTTGCTCATTTATTTATTTAGACTTAAGGAGAGTGAACACACAGCAAATAATGGTCCATTTATTTTATGAGACCATTTCCTACTTTCTATTTCATAATGATATTTTGATCCATTTATTCCAAAAAACCATTTATGGAACTCATGACTTAATAAACAATTTGTGTATAGCTGTGTATAGGTGTACATATATACATCTTAGCTGTCTAACTGAGAATGTCAGATAGCATAAAGTAGTATGCTTAGAAATATGATAGTATTATTTGTGTACTTCCTGGTGGGACCATACTTATTATAAAACCAAACCAGCCAGACCACTGCCATTGAGTAGATTCTGACTCAGCAATGCTTTAGGAGAAAGTATAAGTGTCCCTTAGTGTTTCCAAGGCTGTAAATCTTTGGGGAAGTAGACTGCCTCATCTTCCTCCCACTAAGTGGGTGGTGGGTTCGAAATGCCAACATTTTAGTTAGCTGCCCAATGCTTTAACCATAGCATAGCACCACCAAACTCCTTGACACTTACTATATCAAAAAACAAAACAAAACAAAAAACAACTCACTGCCATCTAGTTGATTCCAATTCATAGTGACCCCCATTGAGTTTCAGAAGCTGTAAATCTTTATGGAAGTAGATTACCCCATCTTTCTTCTGCAGAGCAGCTGGTAGATTTGAACCACTGACCTTCTGGTTAGCTGCGAAATGCCTCACTGGCTATGCCACCAGAGCTCCTTTGACACTTAGTGTGGATGAAAAAAATTTTTTGTACTTCAACTCCCATTTTTATTTGTGAATTTTTTTTGTTATTTCATTTGTAAGAACTTGATTTATCTTCAGCTCAAAAATAGCTTTCTTCATCAGAGTACAGATTATGCTATATTCCAAGAAGGCAAATTTGTGAGCTTTAGATAAATGTCATGTATGTTTAATTATCTCAAAATATATAATACAGCAGAAGTGAATGACAGCTGCATGAGGATGTATATATTCAAGCACCCTCTTGCTGGTTTTTGGCAGAGCCTGCTGTAGTTCCAGTCTCTTTGTTTACCGTGTGCAAAGGACTGGATCAACTTTCAAACACTTTATTATGGTTTAATGGGAGAATCATTAGTAGATGAGTTTAACAGACCCAAATGCTAGACATTCAGTGGTTTATTTTTCAAGATTAAAATAATGTCTGTTTCTAACCTTCAGTAGTTTAAAGCAAATTTGCATACAGCTGTATCCAGTTAAGTGCCTTTCAGACTTCTTGTTACATTAAGAATGTACAAGCATTAAGAGTGCTTGTAATACAATTGACTTTAGGCTGAATTTTACATTAATGGCCCCTTTTGTTATTTAGCTGGCATTAAAGGCTTAAGTACAAGAAAATCCGTATACAAAGCATATCATTTTTATTTTAATTTAAACTCCCAAGAAATTTAGTGACTAAAACATCCGTTATGCCATTTGGAATAATTTTTTCCCTAAAGCTCTTTGTAGCAAGAAACAAATGTTAGCAGAATCCTGAAATGCACAGTTACCTCAAGATTGCTGGGCAAATTGATAAAGACTACAGTGATATAAATTGGAACCACAACGGCCAGGGGACAGAAAAGCTTGTGTGATTTGGGCCTCTCTTAGGATGTGTTAGGAGAAGGACCATTAACACTGGCAAACGGAAGACTGTGAGTAGGATGTTAGCAAGTACAGGATGGGGAGATTCAACAAGGGAGATATTGCTGCCAAAACAGAAAGAGATTTCAACCAAGCTCTGAAGGGAAATCCTTCAACCGATCTTTTTTTTTTAACAAATTGTACTATTTATGTTACATGTACTTGCTTATTAATGTCTTCAATAGGAATCACTCAATATCTAATAACATCTCTACTTCTCTAAAAATGGTAGATAAGTGAATTTTATGGTTATTTATAATGCTACAACTTTGTAAAATATACTAGTTTGCATTTGATTCTATTCATCAAAAATCAGGCCATTATTATGCACATGGCATTAGGCCGGAAGCTTTCCTTTCTTCATATGTGAGAAATGTAAGGAATATAATTGTGCATTTCTTTGATGACCTGGGATCTTTCAGTGCCTCCTGTTGTGCCCATTCTGATGATTCTCATTGAAAATTAGTTCAGAAATGGACATAAAAGGTAAAGGAGACTGGACTGAACTCTGTTCACCTCTGGAAAGATATACTTTGGTTTGAAACTTTTTTCCCCCTTTTATTTGCTTCTTTTTCTTAGAGTAAAATGCTATGAAAAATTGAAGGCTCTGGAGAGTTGAGTTCTAATTATTTATCACCAAGTCATCCTCTCTCTATATCTTTTGTTATTGCTTCTTTTTTAAAAAAATATTTTGTTTTATTTTTGTGTTGTAGTTGAGAATATACACAGTAGAACATAAACCAATTCAACAATTTCTACAGGTACAATTCAGACATTGATTACATTCTTTGAGCTGTACAACCATTCTCACCCTCATTTTCTGAATTGTTCCTCCCCAATAACTACCCCTAAATTTCCTATCTGATATTTACAGTTGCTGTTTTCAATTTGATGCCAAATAGATAGATCTTAAAAGAGCAGAATTCTCATGACAAACATTCATTATTATTAAAGCTAAACTATTGTTTGGTGTTAAGAAGACATCATGGGATAATTTTGGTGAAAAGTTTAAAGATTAAGGGAAACTATTACCTCAGGGCAGTAGTTTTAGGAGTTTATCCAGCCTCCATGGATCCAGGAGTTCTGGATTCCATGAGAATTTGAAAAGGAGCTTGAAGATATTATGCTGAGTGAAATAAGTCAATCACAAAAGGACTAACATTGTATGACTTCATATATAAAAGACAAGAATAAGAAAATATATGGAGACCAAAGTTCATTCGTGGATAGCAGGGCCAGTAGGATGGGGGAAATGGGGAGCTATTACTTATGGACTTTCTGTTTACAGTGATGGAAAAATTGCATTGATTAAGGGTAGGGTTGCACATCTGATTAATGTAATTGTTGTCAATAATATGTGCACCTGGAAAAAAGTTGAGTTGACAAAAGTTATGTGATAGATATATTTATAACAATGACAAAAAAGGAATAGCTACCAAGGTTGCTTGTATATCATCAAACACCTCATGAGATTTGATTCCCATGTTTGGAAGTTTTGGGCCATAGTTTCATGGGACTTCCCAGTTAATTGGTCTAATAATCTGTCTAGTGCTTTTGTTATACCTTCTAGTTCCTTTTATAAGGCCTAGGGTCTTCAACACTTGCAATCAGCCATTCAAGGTACAACAATTGGTCTCTATTCACCTACAGCAACAGAAGAAGAACAAGAGTCAAGAATAGGAGGAGGAAATGGAATGTGTAGCTAATTGTCCCCAGAAATAACTGCTTCCTTTGTCATAAGACCAGAAAAACTGGATGGTCCCTGGATGGTCCCCAGCTAACATTATTGAACATTTTGATCAAAGATTTCATAGAAGAATCCTAATCAAAATGGAAGGAAACGCAGAAGAGAATTTCAAATTGTTGTTATTTTTAAAGGAGTGCTTTTGAATCTAATCTATCTGACATAATTTGAGAAGTGATTTTTTTAATGCCCAGTGAATGACAGTTGAAAAAATAGATTGGAAGATCCTGGGCTAGAATTGATATACTACTGAACTACTATTGAACTATAAGTCCATAAGGAGGCAAAGTAGTGTATCTGGAGAGTATGGGCAAAGAAAACATTTGGTAGAACAAACAAGCATGGCAAGTACTTCCCAGTAGGTGGGTAGAGCAACATGTGTTGCCAGCCATGCTCAGAGCTCCCCATGCTAGGAGTGTGGGATATGGACACTCATATTTTGGAAAATATTCCAGAGGGACTGGTTATCAAGATATAACCATGAGAACCAAGACAATGATTTATTTTCCATACAAAGATACAAATTTTGGATTGGATCTGAGGGACAAGGTAGAAACCAAAAATAGGGGTTTGTAACTTACAAAACTACAGGAATGTGCAGAAAGCATATAGGAGTGAACTTAGCCAGTGGAGACTGTGGCAAGCTGGAGAGCTCATGCCTTGTCTATCTGGTAAAGTGGTGATCTATTATTTTGATGTGTCCACACAAAAAGCCTCAAACCAAACTGATTGCCATTGAAAAGACTCTGACTCATAGAGAACCAATAGGACAAAGTAGAACTGTAAACATTTACAGAAGCAGACTGCCTCATCTTTCTCCTGTGGGATGGCTGGTGTGTTTGAACTGCCAACATTTTGGTTAGCAACTGAATGCTTTATGTTTCTACAGTGTGACCAAATATTAAACATTTTAAAGAGAACTCCAAAATTTAGAACTCCTGAATTTTAATAGTTACAATTAATGTAAATTAAAAAAAAAAAAAAAAAAAAAACAAGAAGTAGATAAAACAAAAAATAAAATCTTCAATTTTTATCATGCCCTACAAGGCTCTGCTTAACTCTTATCTCCAATTGCACGACTCCATCACTGAACATGAGCTGCACTCACCTTTCTTAAGTTCTTCAAATGATTCTACTTTTGGCACACTCTTCAATTATCCTCTTTGCTTGGTTATTTTTTATTAATCCCTGCAGAAAGGTCATCTCTCAGGAAATTTGTTCCTGACAATACCCCCACCCCCAACCTCCCAGTATTAAGTAAGGATTCCTCTTATAGGACTTTTAACTTTTTCTTAATGGTACTGATCTGCTATTTTATTTCTTGGGAAAACAGCCCAATTATTTGTTTATATCTGCTTTTCACTAGACTACAAATATTACAAGTTTTGGAACCTGTTTTGTTCAAAGCTATTTCTCCGGGATTTAATAGTGTGTCTATCTTGGCTCTCAGAATATATTTATTGGATGAATCAATGAAGAAACCCTTGACATAGAACAATTTACAGTTGACTCTTGAATAACATAGGTTTGAAGTGCATAGATCCACTTACATGTAAATTTTTGCAAAATATGAATCTTGGTAAAACTCAAGACCTAATAGATATCACAGCAGAGGAATGAACAAAGATGACTTGGTGAAGATGAGTGCTTCTGAACCAGTGCCAGATGATAAGGAAGAAAATGTAGTAAAAGCAGTGCAGTGCCAGATACCGAATTAACATCAAACAACTTGGCAGAAGTGTTCCGATTATTCAAGACTGTTTTCAACTTCTTTTATAACATGGACCCTTCTATGATATGGGCACTGAAACTAAAGCAAATTGTGGAAGAAGGATTGGTACCATTTAGAAACATTTTTACCGAAATGAAAAAGCAAATATGTGAGACAGAAATCACAATGTATTTCCGTGAAGTTACACCAAATGTGCTTGCCTCCCTTTCTACCTCCTCCACCTCTTTTGCCTCTGCCACTCCACTCAAACCAACCTCTTCTCTCTCTTCTCCTCAGCCTACTCAACGTGAAGTTGACAAGAATGAAGATCTTTATGATGATCCACATCCACTTGATTAATAGTAAATAATCATTTTGCTGTACAGTTAGTAAACTTATCTGTTGTGTATGTGTATAAATTTCTTTGTGTGAAAATCTATTAACTGTATGGCAAGAAATTGACTGTTTATGTTATTTGTAAGGCTTCTGGTCAACAGTAGGCTATTATTTGTTAAACTTTTTGGCAATCAAAAGTTATACACAGATTTTCAACTGCACAGGGGTCAGTACCCCTAACCTTGCTTTGTTTAACTGTATCATTTCTGTGGAGAGGGCATATGAGCTCTCTCCATGGTCCTGAAAACTTTTTATGAAAAGACATGGCCGTTGATTGATACATCTTAGGTAAGGGTATATGAGACTAGCAACAACTAATAATAATTGTCCAAGGAAAGACTGAAGATGAAAGGAAAAAAGTGAACTAATAAACTAAAATTTATTGAGCCCTTCTCTGCTTTACACACGATTGTATTTAATTCTTGCAACAATACTGTGATGTGTATATTATTACCCTTATTTTGTAGGTGAGGAAATGAGGCTCAGAGAGATTAAATACTTTTTAGGAAGCCCTGCATCTCAGAGTGGCCCAAACGACACTCAAACAGTAGTCTGTTGGATTCCAATGTGCATTTCATTGACACATAAGATGCTGGGTCTTGAGGGTTGGCTTGAACTCCTTAAATGCTTCTCACCTAAAGTCAGGATTAGTTTTGAAAATCAAAATATAAAGTTGACTCTGTAGATGTGGAAATCATCCCAATTTTAGAGAGAAAAAGATTGCAGAGTATGTATATTATCCATGATGGAATAACAAGTAGCAAATGATTGACAATATTTGCTTTTTCAGGATGAGTTTTTTAAGATAATGTCTTCTAATAATAAATATATTGTAAATAGCACCAAAGAAATGAATATAATAAATAATACAAAGATAATAAATAAAAAATATATTGAAATAACTTTAGTTACTAAAAATAAAAGAAGTAATCCTTTGTCTATAGAAGTCACATTTTTACAAAGGTTAATTCTGAGAAGAAAAGTCATAATTTCATGATTTTAAGCTTGTCCTGAGACTGAAGAGTACCTAGGAATGCCTAAATACTATATGGAATATTCTAATGATAAAATAGTCTCTGAATCATTCCTCTAAATGTCTTCACTATGAAACAGGTGATGTATAACTCTTAAAGGATACTAATCATAATAAACATTTATTTGGACTTGGAGTCTTTGAAAGGAGTGAGCTGCTGCTTTAAGTCTGCACAGGGATTCCTTTGATATATTTTACCAGTGGAGATAGGAATGGGGCTTTTGACAAGTAGGTGCAGGAGCAGGACAACTAAACAATTCTCAGAGTGCATAGACAAAGAGAGAAAAGCATGGTCTCTCATTTTCAAGCTCAAATTGTGGCCTTCGAGCTGACCAATGGGGTTCAGAGGAAGACCTTTTTATGTTTACACCCATAAATGCCAGACATAGTGGGGCAGAAGTAAGATGTACATCTTTATGCTTAATGGCCAGTGTATGCAGCATCCCTCTTCTGTATTGTCCAGGTTTTATAGGTAAAAATCACTTCTGCTCATTTCCTTACATATAGTTTTTCCCTGTCAAGACCTCTCATTGTAACCAACCCCATGCCTTTGCTGTTGTAGTTTTTCTATACTACATAAAAACAGAAACTATGATCTGTGTTGGGCTATGCTTACTGCTGCAAGAGGAGGAATCATAGCTCCTGTAGGGGACTTGACAGTCTCATGCTCTGGCAGATGCACTTACAAAATTAAAAATCTCTAGTAATGAAACACTAATAAGATCCCCTAACTTATTACACAAGTGAGGCTGTTCAGATTCAATTTTAAACTTCTATTAAATTGTTCTTTTCTTCAGTTATGTTTTTGAAGATACAGATAATTCAGATATTCAAAGGACCAAATAAAACACTGAGTAAACCTGTTGATATATTTACGTTTTCTAGGGAAGGGAGTCCTGGCGGTGCTGCAGTTAAGCATTCAACTGCTAACTGCAAAGTTGGTGGTTTGAATCCACCAGATCTGTGGGAGAAAGGTATGACAGTCTGCTTCTGTAAAGATTTACAAACTTGGAAATTCTATGGGACATGCAGTTCTACTCTGTTGTATAGGGTCCTATGAGTGGGTTTGGTTTTTGATTTAGGAGTAACAGTTTTTTTTTTTTTTTAATGTGTGTGTGTCTCATGCACTCATTTAATTCTGCAGCTATTTACTTAATTTATTTTCTATGAAAAATGACAAAGAAGCAAGCATTATATAGGTAGGAAATTATAGTCTGGAAGTGAGTATTCTAACAAATTAGCTATTTATTTCATGGCATAATATGTGAACAATATAGTGTAACATCTGATGTTGCTTTCTGCTTAAATCAACCTATAACAGACAATGAATATGGCATACTTTTAGAGCAGATAGCTTTTCAAATAAATGTTTGGACTGTGGAAAATGAAATGTGATTTTAGAGTTTACCATTCTGAAGATGGCATGCTCACAGCCATAAGCTAGTTTGGCCTGGGCAATTCATATCAGTGACAAGCAAAATGTAACATAACTATGGAGCTTTAGAAGTAATGACATCAGAGCAACAAACAATGTTACCTTTCTCAAAATAAAATTTTTCATTGTTCTGTGTGTTATACCTGCTATAAATAGAAACTGTTCAAAAGTGTTATTTAGTTGTTTCCATTATGCAGCTGTCTATTTAAATCTTTTAATTTTGGCATGTAATCCAACTCCCAGTCTCCATCAGAGACAAATAAGAAACCGTATGTGAAAGCATCTGTGGAAATCTTCCTTTTATTTATGACAACATTAAAGTAAGACTCTGATGTCAGTTACTTAACAATAATAGACGTTCCTTTGTACCTATAGTGCTGGGTTACTTGTGCATATCCCTCAGTGGTATCTTATACCTACTGCTGTTTGCTTCATTATATACAGATGCACAGCAGTAGAGACAGTAATAGTCTTTCTTAATTAAATAAAGCTAAATGTTAATTAGTCCAAAAATTGATTTATTTCCAGTGCTTGAAACTTTTCATAGTGGGCCTCTTACTTTTAAAGAACAGGTTGGATTCTGTTGTAGAACTTTAAATTTCCCCCTTTATTTTGGGTTTGTATTTTGAGTCTTGTGGTGGGATCTAATCGTCATAGAGAAATTATAGGTCTACAGATGTTTTCAAGATGTTCCTCTGTCAGTAGCAGATTATCCCCTGTAGCAAAATCTCATTAAAGTGCAATTTACAGAGCTCTGCTGATGTTGCCATCAACCAAAATTAAAGGCATTAATTTTTCAAAGTTCACAGAAGTCCTTACATAAATGATGTAGCAGTTTGCAAGAACAATTTACAGAAGTGTTATTTGCAGAATTAACCTACATTAACAGAACAAATGTTGTAAGGGTGGTAGAAAGGGCTGGGCAGTGAAATTGCAGCTGTTCCCATTTTATATTAGGTGCTTGATGTAAAGATGTGTTGAAATGTAACAATGATTGCGTGCTGGGTGAAAAGTTGAGAAGGGAAAATAGGAATTTGAAAGACCTCGCTAAAGAGTTAAGATTACAGTAGAGTGATCACCAGTTGGGGGCACCCAGTGAGACCTTAAATTCTACTTTGAAACATCTGTAGTCAATATCTTTTAAGACAATCTCATTTAGAGAATGAGTTTATGTAGCTCATGTTGTGAGTATTTCTCTTCAATAAACTGCCAAATGTTTGAGAATTTATTAACTTTACCTCAACTGATCCTAGGTAAAGGTTAAGTGCATAGGAGTGTTGGTAGCCCAAGATATTATGGGGTGACTTTCTTTTGGTAGAAGAGGTATACTTTTTCTATCATTAGTGTACTTTTTTTCCACATGTCTGTTAACTGCTTACAAAATCTCGATGACTGAATTTAAAATCTCGAGTTGAAACTTCAAAAGGATTAGAAATTTGGAGAATAAAAACAAAGAAAAAAGAGAAGACATTCCTTTTGTAGCGGTAACTATTTTGCTCTCACATTTGTTTGAGGCAGAGGGTACAGTTCTTAAAACTCATTAATCTTTACTAGTCTTTTCCCTTTCATTGCATTAGTTATTTCAGCCTGGATTTGAATCTCATTGTAGAAATGAGAGGGCTCATCAATCACACCTGGTCTCAGCCATTCTTTTTCTGTGAGTTGTGCTTTCCCAAGATTCTGGAGTTAATCTTTTTATTTTTTTATTTCAGGAAGTGTGGGTGATGCTTGGTGGTTAGAGTGAATTGCTAGGTTGATATCTGGGTCTGAGAAAGTGTGGCCTGGGCAGTTTATGTCAATGGCAAGCAAAAGCTGTTTCTGTTTAGTAGCCAATCACTGAATGACTGTAAAATTGTGTTCCTAGTGAACAGGTGTGCATATAATACAACTACCCCACAGATACTATTCCAGTCCTATAAATTCTTGTGGTTTGAGTAGTTTCATGCCTGCGAAGCTCCACTTCCTTTGTCTAAACTTTGTCTGAGTGCACACCCATTTTGATCGTATAGTTTTGCTTTGTGTTTTTCCTATATCAATATGTTTATGAGTCTTTAGCAGGAAATTCACTTCTGGGTGAGTTACTATGAGCGACATGTCTTTTAGGAATCTTATTTATTTATTTATTAATGAACAGCACAAATATGCAATTCAAAAAGTATAATAGAAGAGAATGAAAAATCAGAACATGGGGGAGATTTGGAAAGGAGACTTGCTCTTGGTGAGAATGAAATTTAGGATCTTGCTAATAAACTCTGCTGTTGGGGAAAGTTTCTTATCTGAAAATGACAGTTTTTCAAGGGACCAGGTGGAATACATGTCTATTGGCCTTTCTGTTGAGGGTATCAATTATGTTTCAGAATGATGAGGCCATCTGTTAACCAGGGGCTGATTTCAAATCATCAAATATTGGTAGGAACATTAAGCCTTGCTAATTTGCATATACCATTATCTCTAATACAAAAAATACATTTGGGAAAAAGTGAGTATTCTCTGGCTAGTCCATTCAAGTATGAAGATATCCACTTGGGTACAGTGCAAACACCATAATATTTACAACTGGTAAGGTCTATAGATATTATTCATATCTGCTTTAAAAGAGTGAAAGCAGTAATTGTTACTGTTTATCTCATAGACAATAAATAGGAGAAACTAACACAGATGGACTATGAATTTGATTGACAGTGCTAAATCCTAGCCCAAAATATTCTTAAATTTTACTCTATTTTTTCCTTGATTATATGTCCCTTAAGTTATTTAAATAATCTACATATGAATGGTAGGTGATTCCTTTTCACAATATGAGAAAGTAAATAATTTGCTAATTTAGATAAGGTTCTATACTTTGGTTAAGGTAATGAGCCTCTGGAAATATTGGCTGAATCATTTGTTTTTGTTTGTATTTGATAATAAGCTTCCCTTACTCTATTTGAAGAAATCATTTACCAATAGGAATATTAACAAATCTGACACAATAGGTACACATAAATTTATATTTACATATTAAATGCATCATGATAATTACGTAATATCAATACAACATAATTAAAAAGTCAGATATTATCAATTTCATGAATGACTTGAGAATAATTACATAAAATAATAAGAATTCATGAAACAAATTTTTTTAAAATAGTTCCAATAACAAAGAAAAAATGGAAAAAGATCTACTCTTTTATTGACCAACATTAAATGTTACATTCATAATATTAAACATTGATTTCAGCCTTTGTTTTTGCATTCATAGGCAGAGAAAACAAAAGTTTTTTTTTTTTTTTTTTGCCTGGTTGGTCAAAACAGAATTCTAGTGAAAATAATAGATCTTGAAGACTCTATAGAAGATGAGACCATTTGTTTTTGTCCTAGAATTAACTCACAGTTCCAGGAGTTGACTAATAGTTAGGACAATTGTTAATCCTTGTAACTTGTGCAATGAGGTCCACAGACATTTCTCACATGGGCAGGCTGCAAATAAACAGCAGCCTCCCTTCCAGTCTGATTTGGCAATGTCCAACCTTGTTCCCACTTACCAGAAGAGCTGGACTTTAACCAACTTCCTTCCAGGCAACCCGGTTCATCCCAACTTTTCTGTCTTTCATCCTTTGTCAAAGGTTTCTCTGTCCCAGATTCTATTCTTGGGTATTTTACTTTAAGATAGTGGACTAAATAACAAAGGAAATTCACTGTGTATTTCTTTTGCCAAATTTGGTTACAGTCTGTCTCAGTCTACACTGTGGAAAATTATTGTGGGAAGAATGGACATGCACATGCTGAATGACAAACAGCAGATGAAATAGTATGTTTATTTAGGCAACTGGTTATTTTTCATAATCTCTGCAAATGAAACATTCACAGTGGGAGGCACCTTAGAAGTACACATTTACACATGGAGTTACACATTTACACCCAGAATCCTCTCTCTGCTCTAGAACTAACCAGATGAGTTTAGGGAGTGATTTAACCTCTCAAAGCCTTAATTTTCTATTTCTAAAATGGGAGGAATAATAGCATAGTATAGTATTTTATAGAGCTGTTGTGGGGAATAAGTCAGAACAGTGCCTGGCAATTATTATTATTTTTTTAAAATTTTATTATTTTTTATTTTTCCTAGCTATTTTCTTTGGGAGCTCTGGTAGCATAGTGCCCAAGGCACTTGGCTGCTAACCAGAAGGCTGGAGGTTCAAACCCACCAGCCACTCCTCGGAAGGAAGATGGGGCAATCTACTTCCATAGTGATACTGCCTCAGAAACCCAAGGAGGGGTTGCCATGAGTTGCATCCGACTCGACGACACATAACAAAAACAAACAACAACAGCTATTGTCTTTAAATAGAGAAAAGTAAAAACAATTAGGAGAGCTTTCCAGGTCATGAGCTATAAAATCAGAGTGAAGAACTGAGACCAATGCACAAAACAGATAAAATTTCTCCTTTGGTTTCAAGCATGAGCTGTACCACCCTTTGAAAATGTCTAGTTAATTTGTTTTCAGAAAGCTTTTATTATATGCATGATACTGTGTAATATACTTTTTTTTAAAAAAAATTTTATTTTATTTAGATTTGGGTGAAGATTTACAGAGCAAATTCACTCTCGATACAGCAGTTCACATATACTTTGTCTCATGTCATTGACCACAATTTACCACAATGCAACAGCTCCCCTCCAATTTCCTCCCCAAGGTACCACTTCCCAGTGTCCATCCCTCCATACTCTCCCGCCCCCTAGGCTGTCTCCCTGTGCATAAGGTGCCCTTCCTTCTCCCATGATTGTTCTCTCAAGGGCATGTGTCCACTTGAGGTAAATGTTCAACTCACATACCTGTACTTTGCTTGGCTGGAAACCACAGGTGTGGTCTCAATTCCAGACCTGAAGGGTAGCTAGGGGCCATAGTCTCAGTGGTTCCACCAGGCTCTATTGGACCAGCAAACCTGGTCCTCACCTTCTTTTTTCTTTTTTCCTCCAAATGATTTTGAGTTTTGTTCCACATTGTTCTCCCTCTCTATCCAGGATCTCCTACATCCCTTCCAAGTGGATGACAGTGGTAGCCGGGCACCATCTAGTTCTTTTGGTCTCATACTGTGTAATATACTTTTTAAAAGCTTATCCCCATGCTTACAGAGCCCAGAAAATTGTTATTCTCTATCAGGATTCTAGAACTCAGAGAATTTCACAAAATGCTTTCTTAGAAACTGATATCCAGAATGAATTCAACACATTGCTTGTGTGTTGAATTTTGGTCAGGGAATCCTTAAACACATAATAATATAAATGCCCATCTAAATCTTAAAAATTTATTTTTAATAATATTGACTCTTCCTCCAGCCACATGTCCTACTCCACCAAGAATCATTTTGAGGGATTAAGAGTAATTTCTTGATCTAAATCTGGGTCATCTTTTGGAAACTGATTATGCTTCATGTGAATTACATCAAATAAATATTTGTGTTAGACACAGTGCTAAAGATGGTAGTATTCCAAAGATAATAAGGAAGGAGGAGATTGACAAATATATGACTATATGGGGTTTCTATAAGAGAAAGGCACCCTGGTGGTGCCATAGTTATGTGCTAGGCTGCTAACTGAATGGTTGTTCGAATGCACTCAAACTTGAAGGAGAAAAGTGCTTTCAATCTGCTCCCATAAAGATTGTTGTCTAGAAAACCCTATGTAACAGTTCTACTCTATTACATGGGGTCAGTATGAGTCAGAATTGACTCAGTGACACACAACAAGAACAGCCTATAGGAGAGATGAAATAAATTTCCATGGAAGTGCAAAGGCAGACTGAATGACTGCAAGAGTGGTGGCCAGTGAGTTTAGTCTAGATGGGAGGATAGAATTTTAATACAGGAACATCCAGGTGACAGTTGAGGATAAAAAAACATAAAAGCACTTGAGTTTTATGGGATTAGAGACAATGACGTTTAAAATTAATTATTATGAAATTCATGAGTAAATATGTGTAATAGATTTTGAGGCATTCAAGTAACACTAAAATGCATATTTTTCTTCCCCAAATGCGTTCTCATGTTATTTTGCTTTGGTTTGTAAAATGCTCATACAGTCAAAATCTTTATGTTGTAAGAGTAATATTAATCAGGTTGAGTTCCTCAGTTTTTGTAATTTTTCTTACTTCTTGTTTAGGTTTATCTGTAAGAATTTGATGGATGTTTACAGTAAAAACTGTCAATCTTTTGTCTTCTTTATACATTGACACACACACACACACACATACACCAAGAAAGTGAGAAGGAGAGAGAGTGAGAGGGAATAGAATGTGCAAGTCTTCTCCTGGAGATAGCAAAATGACTTTGTTATATCTAAGGAATTAGTAAAAATTAAATTGTATTATTAGAAATTTGGACATTCATAATTATTTATGTCTTAAATAAAGCAAATTTTAAAGTTTGTATGATATTTTAAAATTTTCCATGAATTTGATTTAAAAATTTGAAATATAGTTACCAAATACATAAAATGAAAATTAGCATTCTGTCATCTCTGCTGTATATTCCAAAAACTAAACAATTATTATGGATACAACATAGCATTTAACAATGATGAATACAATACTTTGGAAACTATGACTATTTTAAAGAATACTGTAGGAAAAATGTTTCTAAAACATGTCTCAGATATGGAAAACTTGTTCGACTTGCTTCACTATAAATGAAAGACTTCAAACAGTAAATGTCTTTACAGAAATTTCTTAGAATTGATCAAATAATGAAATCTTACTGTACTAACTACTATTCACTTCAAGTTGAATAACCCTTATTCTTTTCTATAAGATGCTGAGTTATTTCTGTAAGGTGTTTTGAAATACATATTTGGAAGGTATGTTGTGGTCTAAATATATAATGACAAATATTTCTCCATTTTATTTGTCTTATAGATGTTGGGAAAGACAGAATTACCACTGAGTTAGTTAGTCTGAGAAACATAATTGGTTGTAAGGACAATATGTAAATTGAGCAGCCATTTTGTTGCTTTACTCTGAAGCTGGAAACAAAATGGTAGAAGACTTAAAATACTTTATATACAAATAAACAGCTTAAATAAATTAGTAATATTTTGGGCCAGTTTTTAATTTTTATTTAAAATTATTTCATCATCTTAATATGGACAAAAGGGAAAATGTATTAAGTAATGACAAATAAGGAAAGTTTATCTGAAACACTGTGAAACTTACTTTAGTCACAATGGTGATATTCATGGGATCTGAAGTTGGGTAGCTTTGTGTTCAAACTAGGGGTATATTTTTACCAGCTGTGTGACTATGGGCAAGCCACTTATTCTGTCTCAGTTTTCTCTGTTATAAAATGGGTATAATAGACCTCACCTATTAGGAATTGTGCAATGATTAAAATAAGGTAACATCTGTAAAGAAATTAGTACAATGTTTGGTGTTTGGTAAAAATTCATCCATGTTATTATTAATACTAATGATAAAACACTCTGAAAAATAAAGCTAGTTTCAAAGTACCACAACCTGTCCTTGGGTTTCCAAGGCCGTATCTCTACAGAAGTAGATTGCCCATTCTTCCTCCAAGTGGGTGGTGAATTTGAACCACCAGCCTTCTGGTTAGCAGTCAAATGCCTTAGGCACTATGACACTAGAGCTCCCAAGTACCACAAAGGTCTTCTTTTATAGACTGCATTGCATTCTTGTTGCAGATGTTATAAGCCTTGAAATCATGTATTATTTAATAAGCAATTAGAATTAACATATAATTTATTAGAATATAGTAAGAGAAAGTCAAGCAGAAAAAATTCCCACAACTTGCTCTGAAATAAAAAATCTTTTTAGAGAACATTGATACTCATACTATGTTTTATGTTTTTAGTGTTTTTAGTCATATATATATATATATGTTAGTAAACAATTTATCCTTGGGGGGGAAAAAGCAGTTTAAAAAGGAAAAGTCAAACAAACAACTATATAGCACATCATAAACTAAAATTTCATTAACATTAAGTTGTTCACTTAAGTCAGAATGTCTTACTTGCAAGAAATCTTTGCCTCCTGTAGGAGGATTCTTAAGAAATTTTAATGGGCTTATCAATAAGGCATCAGGTTCAATAATGTCAGCATGGTGTTCTCCATCACCACAGTGCAAATATTTCAGTCTTTGTATGTGTAACAGCACTAACTGCTGTTCCTACAGGGGAAAAAAAATAATACAGGCACATGCCATTTTAAAAGAATATCTATCTATATATCTCCCAACATACCTATCAATCTTCCTATCTAATTTGTCATCCATGTATCTATGTACATGGATTTTAGAGCATATATATATATATATATATATATATATATACAGTCATGCCCAACATAACTCCCTTTGGGCAATATCTGATCCCATACACATCCCTGGTCCCAACCCCTGCAAAACCTATTATATTACAAATTCTGGGAATGTGCCATGGTTAATAACAACAAACAGGCACTACTTTCAGACACACATCAAAACATTATTATTACTATTGCAAATGTCTTTTTTTTACAACTTAAATGAAGGACTTTGCCAGGTGGAGTAGACAGGAATCCGATTGGCTACATCTGTGGAAAGAGGTGATGGAGAAGCTTGACATTTTTAGCCAAAACAAGACAAGGAGATGACTGTGGAACAGACCATCAACTGCTCATATGCAAGTTCAAATTGAAGCTGAAGGCAAATAAAACAAGTCCACGAGAGCCAAAATATGACCTTGACTACATCCCTCCTGAATTTAGAGACCATCTAAAGAACAGATTTGATGAATCGAACACCAATGACTGAAAACCAGAGAAATTGAGGGATGACATCAAGATCACCATCCACGAAGAAAGCAAAACGTCATTAAAAAGACAGGAAAGGAAGAAATGACAAAAACAGATGTCAGAAGAGACTCTGAAACTTGCCTTTGAATGGAGAGTAGTTAAAGCAAATGGAAGAAATGACAAGGTTAAAAAAAGCTGAACAGAAGATTTCAAAGAGCAGCTTGAGAAGACAAAGTCAATTATTATAATGAAGTGTGCAAAGACCTGGAGTTAGAAAACCAAAAGTGAAGAGCACAGTTGGCATTTCTCAAGCTGAAATAACTGAAGGAAAAATTCAAGCCTCAATTGAGTTGCAATATTGAAAGATTCTTTGGGCAAAATACTGAATGATTCAGGAAACATCAAGAGAAGATGGAAAGAATACACAGAGTTACTGTGCCAAAAATACCTCATTGATCTTCATCCATTTCAGGAGGTGGCATATGATCAAGAACCAATACTATTGAAAGAAGAAGTCAAAATTGCACTGAAGAAATTGGTGAAGAACAAGGCTCCAGGAATTGACGGACTACCTACTGAGATGTTTCAACAAACAGATTCCCTGCAGGAGGCACTCACTTGTCTATGCCAAGAGATTTGGAAAATAGCTACCTGACCAACTGACTGGAAGAGATCCATATTTGTACCCATTCCAAAGAAAGTGGATCCCACAGACTGTGAAAATTATCGAACAATATCATTAATATCACACACAAGTAAAATCTTGTTGAAGATAATGTAAACACAGTTGCAGCAGTATATTGACAGAACTTGCAGAAATGTAAGATGGCTTTAGGACAAGATGTGGAATAAGGAATATCAGTGCTGATGTCAGATGGATCTTGGCTGAAAGTGAAGAATACCAGAAAGATATTTACTTGTGTTTTATTGACTATACAAAAGCATTTGGTTGTGTCGATCATAACAAATTATGGATAACATGAGAAGAATGGGAATTCCAGAACACTTAATTGTGAGGATGACTGGAAGCACTAACCAATGAAGATTAAAGAGTACAGTCTGCAGTATAGGTTACATCTCAACATAAAAACATGAAAATCCTCACAACTGGACCAAAGAGCAGCATCACAATAAATGAGAAAAGACTGAAGTTGTCAAAGATTTCATGTCACTTGGTTCCACAATCAAAACCAATGAAAGCAGCAGTCAAGATATCAGATGACAAATTGCAAATCTGCTGCAAAAGACCTCTTTTGAGTGCTGAAGAGCAAACATATCTCCTTGAAGACTAAGGTGTGCCTGACGCAAGCCATGGTATTTTCAATCACCTCATATGCATGTGAGAGCTGGACGATGAATAAGGAAGACTGAAGAAGAGTTGATGCTTTTAAGTTGTGGTATTGTTGAAGAATCCTGAAAATACCATGGACTACCAAAAGAACAAACAAATCAGTCCTGGAGGAAGTGCAGCTGGAATGGTCCTTGGAAGTGAGAATGACCAGACTTTGACCTACTTTGGTCATGTTGTCAGAAGGGACCATTCCGTGGAGAAGGATATCATGCTTTGGAAAGTGGAGAGTCAATGAAAAACGGAAGGCCCTCAATGAGATGAATTAACACAATAACTGAAACTATGGGCTCAGGTATGGCAAAGATTGTGAGGTTGGCACAGGTCCAGGCAGTGTTTAGTTCTGTTGTACATAGAGTTGCTATGAGTCAGAGCCTACTTGACAGCATCTAACACCAACATGTTAAAGAAGTTTTAGTGTATGTGGGAAGTGTTTCTTTTCTTTACGTACAGAAATGTACACTAGATACTATATACTAAGAGAAACATTTGACTAACTGACATTAGATATAACCATCCAAATTACATAATGTCCTATTTCATAGAACATATCATGGAAGTTAAGTGACACATGAGTATATATACATACATATATGTAAATATATATAAATATATCTATATAAAATCTCCAAAATTTTTTTAGTGAGTCAGGTATGATGTACACAGTTTTAGTTCTGCACTTCTCTGCCATCTACAACGTGCCTGGCAGTAGCTCTTCTATCTAATGAGGAAGGCATCGCTTCTGTGAGTTATGCCTTCATTCCACTGGAGACAGTGGCCAGAAAGAATGACTTTAAAGGGGTACTTTATGCTTTCTTGCCTTTTTTCTTTTTTTGGTCTCTCCCTTTTCCATTAACACTTTCTTTTCTCCTTTCTTTCACTTCAGGTGTGCCCTATTTTGTCCAGAGAGTGTTCAGCTTTTCATGTCTCCTTCTCCTCATCATTGTTATCTATTTTAATAGTAGGTAAATTGTAAGGGGTTTGGGTTTGCCTGGGTTCTCTCTCCTCACCTGGATCCCTGAGGCTGACTGCTCCTCTGTCTGGGTTCCTGGCTTTTAACCCCCATTCTCCTGCTCTCTTGTCCTGCTGCTTTGGGTGTACCTGGGTTCTCTCTCCTTACCTGGATCCCTGCAGCTGACCCAGGCAACTTTATGAATAGTGCAGTTAGGTTAGAAGGCTCTCAAAACAGGACTGGGAAAGAGCTGCATCATCTGAGTAAACCCAGCCTTACTCATATGGATAAGGTAAAGCTTTTGAGACCTCCATTTGCTGATGTGGCATCACTCAAATTGAAAACAAACAGCTGCAGACATCCATTAATCATCGGAACATGGAATGTATAAAGTATGAATCTAGGAAAATTGGAAGTTGTCAAAAATGAAATGGAACGCATAAAGATTGATATCCTCTGCAATAGTGATCTGAAATGGACTGGTTTTGGCCACTTTGATTCAGACAACCATGTGATCTACTATGCCATCAATGAGTTTGAAGAGGAATGATGTGGCATTCATCATCACAAAGGGTGTTTCAAGATCTGTTCTGAAGTACACTGTTGTCAGTGATAGGATAATATCCATATTCCTACAAGGAAGACTCATCAATATGACTATTATTCAAATTTATGCACCAACCACCAAAGCCAAAGATGAGGAAATTGAAGATTTTATCAACTTCTGCAGTCTGAAATTGACCAAACATGCAATCAGGATGTGTTGATTATCACTGGTGACTGGAATGCAAAAGTTGGAAGCAAAGAAGAAT
>NW_006921653.1:10176507-10180443 GCF_000298275.1 Orycteropus afer afer
GCGGGATCGGGCAGTGTTTCGTTCTGCTGTGCATGGGGTCGCTATGAGTCAGAAACGACTCGACGGCACTTAACAACAACAACATACTTTGGGAAACTGACTCTACAAGTCTGACTTGTGGAGACCCCCAATTGGTTTCCAAAACCGCAAGTCATTACAGAAGCAGACTGCCTCAGTTTTCTTCCATGGAATGGCTGGTGGATTCACACTGCTGACTTCTTTCTAATACTCTTTTGTGTAATATAAAAATTTTGTGGAAAGAACAATAAAATTTCAATTGACTGAATGACTTTTCTGGCTGGGCAGCATGCTAAACACTTTATATCATTACTTTGATTTATGAACATAATAGTTCCATGTGGCGGATATTATTTTTTTCATTTTATAGATGAAAAATTTGAGGTTTTAACACGTTGAAAATTTCCTGGTGGTGGTTAAATCCAAGTCTGTCTAACTCCTGGTTGAAGCAAATGGTTTGCGTTTGAGTACGGACTACTAACTGAAAGACTGGGTACTTAAATTCACCTATAAGAAGGAGATCAGTTGGTGCAGTGCCTAAGACATTTGACTGCTAACCTCAAAAACCCAAGGGGGTCACTATGAGTCAGAACTGACTTGATGGCAGTCGGTCTGGTTTTTAGTTTTTTAGTCAGAATCAACTCAACGGCAATGAGTTTGGTTTTTGATTTAGTGTCGCTGGCAAAGAAAGACATAGTGACCTGTTTCTGCTAAGATTACAACCAAGAAAACACTCAATTCTACTGACACATATTGGTTCACTGTGTGTGTCAGAACTGACTCAACAGTAACAATTTTTTTTTTTAATTTTCTTTCTTGTCTAACTCTAAAGCCTATGACCTTAAATTGAGTCTTATCACCTCAATTTTATTTTATTAAAAATGTCTACATTTTTCTTCTCTATCCTAACTTAATGGTTAGGTAATCAAGATAGGTAAAACATAGAGCTTTATCGTAAGAGAAACAGATGTTTGAGGTACATGAAAAATGTCTACTGGAAGACTCATTTTCCTCCACATTTTTCTTTAGTGAGATATCATTGTGGGGGGAAACAAAAAGCAAAAACAATAAACACTTTACAGTTGAGAATATTTATTCCAGTATTTTAAAAGTTTTAAAGACAGATCATGTTTTCTAACAAAACATTTAAATAGAAAAAAAAAAAATCAGGATTTGAGAAAATTTAGGTCACACATTCATTGTCATCATCATCACCATCATCATCATCACCCAGTGCCTTTCCTTTGGAGAGAACTAGACAATTGAAAAACCTGACACTAAATAGCATTGCACTAGAACAGACAGACTGAGCAACAGTGTACAGTTTGTTGGACTCATTCTCTCTACAGAGACAAATATTTGAGAGTTTCATGTTGCACTTGTCAGACTTGATTTAATAAGAAATCATTCAGGGAATAAAAATCCATGTTTTTGTTCTGCATTTAGAAAAATATTAATTGAATTAATAATAATAAAGGTTTTTGTTTTCATTTACCTAGTGTCTATAGAAAATAAAATTCAGTATTCTATATTTTTATAAAGCTATTGAAGTACATAGGAGTTCTGGTGGCATAGTGCCTAAGGGATTTGACCGCTAACCAGAAGGCTGGCAGTTCAAACCCAGCAGCCACTCAGGAAGACTGGGCAATCTACTTTCATAGAAATATCACCTCAGAAACCCAAAGAAGCGGTCACTATGAATTGAATTGACTAGATGGCAGTGAATTTGGTTTGGTTTTGGTTTTATTGAAGCACATGCATTCACTCAGCTTAATTTGAATTAAGAAGGGGGCAATAATATGTGTATGCCTGTGAGTGTAGGAATTTTTACGCCTGGAATCAATCTGTTAGTTTTTAAACAAAAAGAATTTTGTGAACTGTTTAAATTTGGTTTCCTCCCGAGTATTTTCTATCCTGACTAGTGTTTCTGAACAAATAATGATGAATTAATGTGAAATCCTGTTGGAATGCTAAGATTTCTGGAAAAGAATTATCAGATTATTTTACATATCTTAGTCATCTGTAAACTGTTGTGTACAATTCCCCTAGAGGGACCAAAAAGAAAAAAAAACAAAAAACAAAAAACCTCTTTAGTTCTGAATCCAGTTGCTGAGCAATTTATTATAAATCTATGGGTGATTTTTTATTTGTACTTTCTGAGATGACTGCTAGGACAACTGTGGCTTTAGCCTTTTGTCAGGACCGGCACATGTGAGCTACTTAGCTAACTGGTCTCACATAACACTAGCGATTCTGACCTCAGAGCTAAAATGGGAGGCTGGAAGACACTGGGAAACCATGATCTGCACCCTGGGTTGAAAGGCCCTTGAAGCCACCACTGTAGTCAGAGGACTCCCATCTACATGGCAGATCCCCAGGGAGCTGATGGTATCACAGAAGTGGAATAAGCTTTATCAGTGCCTTCTCTTCACTACTATCCAACATTTACACCATTTCCTATTCGTCGCACATGCTCTCAGCTCTTGAAAATTTTTCTATAGATAGGATTTATCAGAACACTTGTATACTGCCAGCATTCTAACTTAACCATTGGTTTTCATAGCTCCTAATATGGGAGCTCTGGTAGCATGGTGCCTAAGGCACTTGACTGCTAACCAGAAGGCTGGTGGTTTTGGAAGGAAAGTTGGGTAATCTACTTCCATAGTGATACTGCCTCGGAAACCCAAGGAGGGGTCCTATGAGTACTCCGACTCGATGGCAAATAACAACAACAACTACAATGAGGTTTATAGTGTTGCTAGGTGGTCAGCTGCTAACTAAAAGGCTGAAAGTTCAAGCCTACTCAGAGTAACCTCAGAAAAAAGACCAGGCTATTGCCTTTGGAAAAACCAACCATTGAAAATCTTATGGAGCACAGTTCTACTCTGATACTACACATGGAATTGTCATGAATTTCAATCAACTTTTTTTTTTTTTTTTTTTAAATGGCTAAGTCAGGCTTCTTTGTAGCTATGAGACCAGCATTCCCAAATTTTATCATCCTAGAATAACATGACTTCACATGAATATAAGAGGCAGCAAATTACTTGGAAAAAAATAAATCTGGAATTCAGAAGATCTGAGTGAGTTCTATCTTTGAATCTATTGTTAACTAGTTCTAGTTTGGTGACCTTGAACAAGTTACTGAACATGGTTCAGTGAAGCTACAGTTTTTCTGTTAAAACAGAATTTTGGAGCTGGAAGAAATCTGAAATATGGATTAGGATCACAAACTCAAATAAATGTCTAAAGCGAGGAGTCATAGCTAACATAAATCAGTGAAATAGGATGAACAAATGATGATTGGGTGTGATGAGTACTGTGATCAAAGGGAGATACAATGTCCAATCTACAAGAGTGAGAGATTCCTAACATCATCTGATTGCTGTCATGTGGGAATTGGCCAGATATGATAGATCTGTTTTCAAGAGAAGTTTGTAAATCCAGATTTCTCATGAAATCATCTGATTTTAAATGTTCTTAAGTATTAAAAGAAAGATTAAAATATTCCTTCCGGGGGGATCTGGTGTGTAGGAGGTAAGTTCCTCTGGATCTAGGGAATCTAGAGAGTGCTCACAACTGCCTTCTTCTCTAGGGTGATTCACCTCAGTGCTCACAAGATGGGTGCTTGGTGCAGACCACTTTGTGTTTACGGAAAAGGCTGCTGAGAACGTTCATTGCTTTTATTCACCTAATTTGTGGAAACTTTGGATTTGGAGCCCTTGCCTAGTTGTACTAGCAGACAAGAATTTTCCAGGACCATTTTTTTTTTTCCTATTCAAATACTGCGCAACTCTTCCAGGTTTAGTCGCATCTCCAACAAATGAACAAATGATGAAGGCAGCACATCAGATGACTGGTGTTCAAATTTTATGTTGTTGTTGTTAAGTGCCGTCGAGTCGTTTCCGACTCATAGCG
>NW_006921653.1:10184000-10203858 GCF_000298275.1 Orycteropus afer afer
TTCCTGGCTTTTAATTCCCTTTCTCCTGCTCTTCCAGCCTGCTCGTTGGGTGTCCCTGAGTTGTCTCTCCTCACCTGTAACCCCAGGGCTTATAGTATTGTTTAATTCCATATTGAAAGTGAGATTATTTTGGTAGCAGTTACCAGGAGCATGAAACTCCTGCAGATTAGCTGGCAAAAAGAATTCCAAAAAATAAATCTAGAGATATTTCAGAGCAGGCCTTTAGAAAATAAACCCTGATGGCTAAAATTTTGTCTTATATACCAAGAGACAATACAGCAATGTCTTGAAGCATTCTGAAGATGGAATTTATATTTCTTTAGAATGTTACTTAACTTCTGGTGGCCTTAATGTCCTCATCTGTAAAATCAGCATTATAAGAACAATATTAATATCTATCTCATTAGAATTGTTGTGGGAATTGGATTGTGCATGAAAAGTGCTTGGAAAAGTATCTGCAACACAGTGAACACACACAAAAAATGGTAGCTATTATTTTATCTACTACCTACATGTCTCAAATTTAACTCTACTCCCCCAGGCTGAGGTTGTATTAAGACAGCTTTTACTGACTCTTGGCTGCTAACTGAAAGGATGGAGTATTGAATGTGCACAGTCACTTTTGCGGAGAAAACCCTAGCAATCTGCTGTAAAGATTACAGCCTAGAAAACCCAAAGGGGCAGTTCTACTCTGTTATCTGGGACCACTATAAGTCAAAATTGACTCAAAGCCACCTAACAACAATAACATAGCAGAATCTGACCAAAAGGGGGAAGATGTGGAATAGAAGTTCAAATTCTCATGGAGTCCAGACTTTCTGAAGTCAATGAGTTTAGATGACCCCCAGAAACTATTGCCCTGAGAAAACCTTAAACTTTAAACTGAAACTATTCCCTGAAGTAGGAGCTCTGGTAGCATAGTGCCTAAGGCACTTGACTGCTAACCCACCAGCCACTCCTGGGAAGGAAGGTTGAGCAATCTACTTCTGTAGTGATACTGCCTCGGCAACCCAAGGGGGGGTCGCTATGAGTTGGGGCTGACTCAATGGCACATAACAACAACAAGAACATTCCCTGAAGTCATCTTTAAACAAAACAATCATTTTGCTTAGTTGGAAAAGAATTTTCTGCCTTGAGCATTGAGTTATTTTAAAGAATTACTTTTACATCAGCAACTTGAATATCAGATGAAAAGTTTAAGGGGCAGTTTGTGTTAATGAAAGGAGTTCTGATGATATAATGGTTCAGGCATTTGGCTGCTAACCAAAAGGTTGGTGGTTCAAACCACACAGCTGCTTTGTGGTAGAAAGATGAGGCAGTCTGCTTCCATAAAGATCTATAGCCTTGGAAATCTAATAGGGGTTGCTATGAGTTGCAATTGACTTGATGGCAGTGAATTTGATTTTTGGTTTTGTGTTAATGATGGAGAAATAATTTGGAAAAAGGTATTGAGAAAGGTGGCACAGTTTGAAGGATGTAACTAATATTACTGAATTGTACATGTAGGAACTGTTGAACCAGTGTTCTGTTTTGTTGTATATATTCACCAAAACAAGTAAAAAAAAAAGAAAAAAAGCAGCTTTTGCTTTGTATCTTGTTGTTGTTTTGTTGTCATATGCTGTCGAGTCGGACCCGACTCATAGTGACCCCTCCTTGGGTTTCCGAGGCAGTATCACTATGGAAGTAGATTGCCCAACCTTCCTTCCCATGAGTGACTGCTGGGTTTGAACTGCCAGCCTTCTGGTTAGCAGTCAAGTGTCTTGGGTCCTATGCCACCAGAGCTCCCCTTTGCTTTGTATAGGTTCTGTAAAGATACATGTGGAGTTTATGCAGGAGGGAGTGTGCCTATGACCATGTATAGGGTTGGCAGACAATACTTCTATAAGTGTATTTGTATGTTGTGTAAGAATTTCTAGGTGTATAGTAGAGCTGATAAGGTACAAGGTTGTTAGTACTTACTGGCCACAGCCAGCTACTTGGAGGGAACTATCTAAGTAGTTGGACCTATGGGCTCAGAACCATGGTTACAGGGGACATCAAGCCATATATGCCTTAATATTGGCATAATATACTACACAAAAACATTGTTCCACGTCCTATTTTAGTGATTAGCTTCTGGGATTTTAAAAGCTTGCAAGGGGCCATCTAGATGTGATGACGGGTCTCTCCTTGTCCAGAGCAAAAAAGAATGAAGAAAACCAAAGATTCATGGAAACAATTAGTCCAAGGGACTGGTACACCAGGTGACCCTCAGCCTATACAACTATGAGACCAGAAGAATTAGATGGTGTCTGGCTGCCACTGTTAACTACTCAGAGGTGGATCTCTGTAGGAGATTCTGGATATAGTGGGAGAAAAATGTGGAACAAAACTCAAAATCATTAAAAAAAAAAAAAAAAGTAACCAAGTTTGCTGGTCTGATAGAGCCTGATGGAACCACTGAGACTATGGCTTCTAGCTGCCCTTCAGATCTGGACTTGAACCCACTCCTACAGCTTCCAGCCAAACAAAAGACAGGCATATGAGCTGAACATTTACATTAGGTAGATACACTCCTTGGAGAGATCAATCATGGGAGAATAGAAGGGTTGTGTATGCACAGAACACAGCTCAGGGGGCAGAAGTGCATAGGAGGGAAGGACACAGGGAAGAGGTAGCTATGGGAAGGAAGTGGGAGGAGAGCTGTTGCACTGTGGGAGATTACAATCAATGCCATGAGACAAAGTGTATGTGAGCTGCTGTATGGAAGGTGAATTTGCTCTGTAAACTTTCACCCAGATCACAGTAAAATGTATATATGTATACATATGTATGTATGCATGTATGTGGTAGGCATAGACATATACATGACTGTAAGGTAGTTAATATTTATGAAAAAGTAGCCAACTAATAAGTTGAGCTTGCATTATTATCATTTTCTAGCTAGTGTTTTGTGGATTTAAACTGAGGACTGTTGTCTGTATTAATGGATGTTTACATATAAAAATAGTGCTATTATATTATATTAATAATTTTCCTAACTAGACAATGTACTGAGTTTAAAAATACTTAACAAGTACCCATAATTAGAACAGTAAAGGTCAGTTAACTAGTGAAACCATTAGGTTTGAAACTTAAATGTCAGCAGAGACACAATTTTTTAATTTGGGACAATTAGCTGGTCCATTGACTTTTGCTGTGGCATGTATGTCATGATATATATACAAGGTAGGCCTTAGAAAAAAACAATTTAATTAGTTTTTTTTCTTTTTTAAATTTACACTTCATTGCAACTTGCAGTAATAATAATAATAAAAAAGCCTATGAAGAGTATTTAAGTTTCTCTGTCTCTGAATTACTAAAGCATAAAACATGATGAATCGTCTGCCTGAAAAAATGCTATTTGTTTTAGAAGAGCTTATGAAGACTATTCTTTTCATGGAAGATGTGCCAGCATTGTTAATTTTAACTTCCTGGGAGTAGTAATCACATTGAAGTGTTTAACATGGTACATTTGAGTCAGAGGCTATAAATTCTATTGACTCCACATTTTGAGTTTTGAATAGCTTGAATATCCTACTATGAAAGCAAATACTATAGAGTACTTTATAAACAACTTTTCGTGGTTTCTGACAATGTGGATTCAATTACTTCTGAATTGGTCTTACACCAAGAATTTAGAATTCATGCCCATTTGCAACCAACATTTTCATTATAAAAAATTACGTCATTACCCTTTGTACTGCATAAAAACAAAACAACAAGCCACGTTTTTTCTCTTAATTGATTTATTTTTTCTCTTAAAATAAATGGATCTGAAATCAAGTTAAGAACATAACAGAACTGGGAAGTAGATTGAAAGCTGCATGCACATGCCATTTCAACTATTCTTATTTTGGTTTAACATTGATAGAATTTATCACAACTAATTGTTCCGCTTCATGATTATCTGTCTGTAAATGTGGTGGATCCTTACTTCATGCTGTTATTACTCACTGCCTTTGAGTTGGATCCGACTCATAGTGACCTCTTCTTGGGTTTCCAAGGCAGTATCATTAAGGAAGTAGGTTACCCAATCTTCCTTCCGAGGAGTGGCTGGTGGGTTTGAACCGCTAGCCTTCTGGTTAGCAGTCAAGTCCCTTAGGCACTACACTACTAGAGCTCCTAGAAGACTATAATTTAGTTAGTATTTCATGCATTATTATTTTTTTTTTCCATGAACTGTTTCCACTAAGCAACCCCTCCTTGGGTTTCCAAGGTGATATCTCTACTGAAGTAGATTGCCCAATCTGCCTTCTGAGGAGTGGCTGGTGGGTTTGAGCCACCAGCCTCCTCGTTAGCAATCAAATGCCTTAGCCACTACACCAGCAGAGCTCCTAAAAATGTTAAGAACAGTAAAATCAGAATAGAGAAGATTGTAAGAGTAGGAAACAAGATCACATTTATTTTACAGGGATAAACATTTAACAAATAAAATTGACTTGGAAATTGAGTCCTTTGTAAATGTTTGTCAATGTTTTAGACTATTTATCTATTTCAGAAAGAGAGTAAAACATTTTTATAATTGAATACTCTGCAAAATCAGTATCTGTTCTAAACAAATCTACCTGTAGAATACATGTAATACTTCTGTGCTCTTGCTGGACTGACATCTCCATGAACGTGGGGACCGCTTGGCATCCTCACCTTGGCTTACCCAACTCTGGGTGCCCTGACTCTTCCCTCTCTCACCAGGCTTCCTCTTTGGCCTTCCCATGGCTAACTATAGCCTAGCCACAATGACCTTCTTCAGCTCCTGAGATTCACTCTGTTTCTTTCTGTTTCAGAGCCTTAGCTGACTCTACTCATCCCAATCCTAATCATACACTAGTATAAGATTAATTTTCCCTCACATGTAGTTTCTCATCACAAATTTTTATTTCCCTTGCAAGAATGTGAGCATAGTGAAGACAGGATGAATTTTAGCCTTGTTAATGACTATGCTCCCCACTGCAGTGTGTAGCATTTTTTAAAAAAATTTTTATTGTGATTTGGGTGAAAGTTTACAGAGCAAATTTACTTTCCATGCAGCAGCTCACATACACTTTGTCTCATGATATTGACTACAATTTCCCACAATGCAACAGTTCTCCTCCTCCTTCTTTCCCATAGTTACCTCTTCTGTGTCCTTCCCTCCCATGCACTCCTGCCCCCAGAGCTGTCTCCCTGTGCATACATAGCCTTTCTATTCTCCCATGATGGATATCTCTGAGGAGTGTATCTATGTAATGTACATGTTCAGCTTATATGTTTGTCTTTTGTTTGCTGCAAGCCATAGGAGTGGGTTCAATTCCAGATCTGAAGAGCAGCTAGGAGCCACAGTCTCAGTGATTCCATCAGGCTCTATCAGACCAGCAAACCTGCTTCCCCCCTTTTTTAAATGATTTGAGTTTTGTTCCACATTGCTCTCCCACTCTATCCAGGATCTCCTACATAGATCCCCCTCCAAGTGGTTGACAGTGGTAGCCGGGCACCATCTAGTTCTTGTATCATAGTCATATAGGCTGAGGATAGCATGGTGTACCAGTCCTTTGGACTAATTGTTTCCATGTGTCTTTGATTTTCTTCATTCTTCTTTGCTCTGGAAAAGGAGAGACCCAGTGTTGCAACTAGATGGCCACTTGCAAGCTATTAAGATCCTAGTAGCTACTCACCAAAGTAGGAGATGGACCAATGTTTTGTGTAGTATGTTATGCCAATTGAGGCTGATGTTCCCTGTGACTGTGGTCCTGAGCCCACATGTCTAAATACTTGCTCCCTCTGGGTAGCTGGCTGTGGCCAAGACATGACTACAGCCTTGCCCCTTGTCAGCTCTACCATATACCTGGGAATTCTTACAGAACATAGTGTGTAGTATTTTGAATGTAGCAGGAGCAAAGTGTATATCGGTTGAAAGAATGAATGATGCTCTTAGCATTTAATAGAATGCTTGGAAAATCGTATGCTCAATAAATAGGTATTAAGTGAATATATTGTTTCCAAATTTTCTTCTAGCTTTAAAATCTAAATTATTTTATGTAATGTATAACCCACGGCCATCACGTTGTTTGTGACTCGTAGCAACCCTATAGGACAGAGTAGAACTGTACTATAGGTTTTCTGAGGCTGTAAATCTTTATGGAAGCAGACTACCTAATTTTTTTCTCATAGAGTAGCTGGCGGGTTCAAACACTGATCTTTTGGTAAGTAGCCAAAAGATTTAACCACTGTACCACCAGAGCTCCTCATGTAATATATACTAGGAGCCCAGAATGATTGTATTATTTGGTTAAAGTCACACAGTTGGTTTGTAACTTAAGTCACAAAATCACAGTTCGATGCTGTAATTTCAACTTTGTAAGGTCATCTTTCTTGTCATTTACAATGAAAGAGCCCTGGTTGCACAGTGGTTAAACATCCAGCTGTTAATCAAAAGGCTGATGGTGCAAACCCACCAGCCACTCTCTGTAATAACAGATGTAACGTTCTGCTTCTGTAAAAATTTCAACTTTGGAAACCCTATTGGGGAGTGAATATTGTTTCCTAGAAAGGATAACACTACAGACAAAGTAAATCTGATGACAATGACTACCTGATATTGCTATCTCTCTCATAGATATAAGATTCTACTGCAATAACAGAAAGAACTAACATATATTAAGCACTTGCTACATGCCCTACTACATTACCTCATTTAGTCCTCACTATTGCATTTGTCCTTAATGTAAATATGTACATCCTCTGTCATAGAGTTGATTCTGACTCATAGAGACCCTCACTGGGTTTCCAAGGCTGTAAATCTTTATGGAAATAGATTGCTTCATCTTCTTCCCCTGGAGCAATTGGTGAGTTTGAACTGCTGACCTTCTGGTTAGCAGTCACCAGAGCTCCCCTCCCCATATATATGTGTGTGTGTGTGTGTGTATGTAATATAAAACATATGCTAACCAGAAGGCTGGTGGTTCAAGCCCACCAGCCACTCCTTGGAAGGAAGTTTGGGCAATCTATTTCTGTAGTGATACTGCCTCAGAAAGCCAAGGAGGGTCGCTATGAGTTGGATCTGACTCTACGGCACATAACAACAACAACAACAACATATATAATTGACATATATATATATATATATATATATATATATATTTACATTTATATGTTCACTCTGAGCTTAAAGAGGGTACAGTTAAATGTTCAGGTACAAATCCTAGTTGTGTCATGTATGCTAGCTGCAAGTTGCTTAGATTTTCAGTCTTCTTCTGTTAAATGAAGATAATAATGCTCTCTTTCATTGTGAGGACTAAATGGGATAACGTTATACGGTAGTATGGGCATGTGGCAAGTACTAAATACATGTTAGTTCTTTCTCTTATTGCAGTAGAATCTTGCATCTATGAGAGACTGCAATAGCAGGCAGTCATTGTCGTCAAATTTACTTTGTTAGTGTTATCCTTTGCACAGAAACAATATTACTGCCCCATAGGGTTTCTGATGTTGAAATCCTTACAGAAGCAGATCACCACATGGCTTCAAACTGTCAGCCTTTTGGTTTGTAGCCAAGTGCTTAACCACTGTGCCACCAGGGCACCTTCAATGTAAATCTTAAGAAAGATGACCTTATGAAGTTTCAAGTGCAGCATGGAACTGTGATTTTGTGACTTGAATTACTAGCCAGCTATGTGACATTAGCTGAATAAAATAACTCTTCTGAGTTTCTAGTTTGCTTTTCAAATGAAAGCTTATATAAAATAATCTCAGGATTGATATTTTATGATTGGAACTTGTCTTAGTTGTCTGGTGCTATTATAACAGAAATATAAGTGGATGGCTTTAACAAACAGAAATTTATTCTTTCACAGTTTAGGAGGCTAGAAGTCTGAATTCAGGGGAAAGCTTTCTCTTTCTGTCGACTTTGGAGGAAGGTCCTTGCCTTCTTTCAACATCTGTAGGCCTGGCATTCCTTGGAGTTCTCTGTGTGTCTTGGCATCAATTTCCCCCTGGGTCTGGGAGGTCCTCAGCACAAGGTCCCCAAGACCAAAAGACATGCTCTATTCCTAGCTTTTTTTCTTGGTGATACAAAAACAAAAACAAAAAAAAACCCAAACTCACTGCCATCAAGTCAATTTCGAATCATAGTGACCCCCTTTGGGTTACCAAGGCAGTAAATCTTTACAGAAGTAGATTGCCCACTCTCCCTTCCATAGAGTGGCTGGGTTTGAACTGCCAACCTTCTGGTTAGCAGTCAAATGCTTAGGCACTGCACAACAGATAGTCAGGTCCTCTTTCTCCCTGTTTGCTTTTCTTTCCTTTATCTCTTGTAAGAGGAAAGGTAAGACTCAAGCAAGAGTGTGACTTGAGTAAAGATGGGAATTAAGTCACATGCGGCCTTGTAAGGCTAGGACTCAGATACAACCCATTCTAATCCTGCCTCATTAAAATATAAAAGACCCACTGCCATCCAGTCAATTCTGATTTATAGCAACCCCCATAGAATTTCTAAGGCTGTAAACCTTTATGTAAATAGATTGGTGCTTCTTCTTCTCTTGGAGCCACTGGTAGGTTTGAACTGCTGACCTGGTTAGCAGCCAGATGCCTTAGCCACTGCTCCACCAGAGCTCTTTCATTAACATATAGAGGTTAGTATTTACAATGCGAATAACAAAGTGGAGGATAATTACATCAGATAACAAAATGGAGGATAACCAAAGAGTGCTGGAAATCATGGCCTAACCAAAGTTACACATTTTTTGGGAGGACACTATTCAATGCATGACAGAACTCAAATGCTTCAGTCATTTCCTAGTAGTTTCAGTCCCTCTTTCAGACTTTTAAGATCTTGTAGGCAGAATGACAGGTTTGATCTTGTCCATTGGTTGCAGGGAAAATATATAACTGGGTTGGCTATCTAGATATCAACATTTTATCCTGTGAAATAAACCATGTGGCAATGTGAAGTCTAAAACACACAATCTGATATCATTAGATATTTTTTTCTATATGCTTAAAATTCATTGTTACAGATGGAAATTTGGAATACAATCTACTAGTGAGCTGGTCACCCCACCTGCCTCTGTATGTCTCTCTCTCTTTGGACCCATATTGTCTGAATTTTAGAAAAGATTTCAACACTGAAGATATTTTTGATATAACCTGATGTAGTTCCTAACTATAGCTTCTGTTCCTGTCATAATAGAAAATGGCCCTCTAGCCATTCCGTTTCATATTCATTGTGAAAATGTGGATATGGGTAAATGATGAACAATGGCATATTTAGCCTGAAAGTAGAATTTTTTGATCCAATAAGAGAGGTGTATCTACACAAATAAGCAAGGAAGGCAACTAATGAATAAACCATTTTTTTTTAAACAAGTGCAGAAAAGTTAGTTGCACCATGTTAAAGCTGTTGCCAGGCAACATACTTTTCACAGTAAACACTCGTGAGTCAGATAACTAATGGAGACACTGAATTGGCAAATGCAACTGCTCTCAGGCAACTTTTGCTGGGCAAAGAATGCTCACAATCCTTTGCACAACATCAGGAATGCAGCTCTTCTTGTAACAATTTCTCCTTTGAACCACATCATTTGTTTTTGTCTCTTCATGGGAATTCCCAGTCTGTTTGAATCCCTCTTTATCTTGCAGTAAGCCAGGATGCAGATGCAGATCAGGAACACATTCTTCACGGTCTAGGGCTGGGAGAATGTGGGCATCCCATCTCAGGTGTGGAATGTGTAGCTTCTGTGGAGGACTTCATAAATACTGAAAGATAGGGCAATGAGAAAACTGTTCTGTGGAACTTTTTTTTTTTTTTTTTTTAAAGCATATTTATTTATCAAATTCATTTATTAATAGAAAGAAAACCCCAAAACCTTGAACTCAAATCTCATCTCTCGCTTTTGGAAATTGGGGAACACAGGAGCAGGATACATCAGGAATAGTGATTGTGTTTTGGATGATCCAATGGGATGACCTCAGGACCACCCACCCCTGCTTTAGCAGAACATACTGAAAAAGCAGATTTGTGAACAGTCACTTGCTGTCAGATATTCCTGGCAGAAACACAAAAACATACTTCCATCTCAAATTTATGGCACCATAATGTATTCCCTCTAAGCTTTCCAGATCGTTTCCATTGCCAAATGTGACCAAAGCATAATCACAGCGACTAAACAAATTAAATGTTCGGTTACAGACAAGCCTGAAAAAAATGAGTAAGGGAAAGAAAAGCCCCCAGATTGGTAATAAATTAATGCCATGTCAGGCTTTTTAGTCAGTGAGCTCACAGCCAGGACTTTAAAGTGCTGCTGTGGTGCCATGTGATTGACGTCCAGAGAGTGCCATCTCCTCCAGGTTGGGGACGGCACTGCACACCCTGTGTCGGCTTAAGCACTCTTTATAATGTACACTGCAACAATGGAAATTTTAGAAAAAAAAAAAAAAAACAGATGAGAAAAACAAAAAACAAAAAACCAGTTTTAGATGATACTTATATTACATTTTAAATTATAACTCACATTTTAAGGTGATGAGACAAGCATCATGACAAACTTTCAATAAATAAAATGTGAGTATTGTATACTTTACATATTTACTGAAAAGATTTCAACATTTTTCCTGAGTAATCCCTGCATCCCACCACATAGCAAATGGTACATTTTAAAATATGTTTCTCAATACTTTACTGTCCTGCCATTATCTATTGCTTTTTGTGTACTAATCTTCAAAATTTAACTGTGTCAAATAATGTGACAATTTACTATTTGAGGAACAAATAACAAAGATCAAAAGGTAACAATCCTGGGGAGAAATGGATGTCCCTCTAATACATGTGTACAGACTTTGGAGTTGCATGCTGCATTTAGAATTTATATGCTGCAATTCTTTCATGCCATAGTCACAGAAAGTAAGGCAAAATATGAAATCACTTGTTTAATTTTGCCAAGCTAGTTTACTAGCTGACTCTGAAATACAGATCCTCTGATTCTTAGATTTAGCAATACTTCCTAGTATATTATTTCTATCTATGTATTATGTACAATTATAACAAACTTGATAAAACAAATTAAAGAACATTATCACCAGAATTTAGAAAAGAAAGGAACAGGCAATGACAATCTAGAGAGGGAGCTTCATTTGATAAATTTTCTGTCATTTATCTTTATGATAAAATTTTATTTATGAATAGATTGTATCTAAATATCTGTCTTGAATAGAAAAATATAGATCAATACATGTTAAGTACTTGTGTTACATAGATATTGGTGTAGGGATTATTTGCTCTAATAAGAATGGCCATGCTCTATTGAGTGATATTTTTCTCTTTGAGTTTTAGAAATGTAAAGAAAACAGCACCTAAAAAGACCTTGAAGTACTCTTGATGTGTTGATGTGTATTTGTTGGTAATTCCTGAGAAATACAGTGTATTAAAATTGATTGTCCAGTTCTACACACACATGTGAATTTTTCCAGAATGAACTACTGCCCCTTCATTACATTCCTCAAAAGATCTACTGTGTACCTGGTATATGAGTTATTCTTCTCAATGTGGTAGTCTTAGGCAAGGTACTTACTAAATGTATTCACCAATGAAATGGAGACAGTAATTCTTGCCACACACATTCAGAGGGGCAAAATTAAATCATGGATAGGAACTTACTGAAATTGTAAAGCACCATACAGATATAAAGAATTTTCCTTATATGTAAGTATAAAGAACAAAAGGAAAATGTTGAACTTTTCATGTTTTGTTTCAAGAAGTAAACAATTAGTAGGAAAGAGGTATTCTGACTCAGAAGGTTAATATGAAATGATCACAAACATCCCTGGCCTTGGTGATTACCTGGGGGCTTGAAGATACAGGAAATAAATGCTTGACCCATGGCTTCTTCTTACGATATGTCCTTGAAGGTCTTGCACATATTTATCACAGTTTTAAAAATAATAATAAGGTTTAAAATGTATATTCTGAGTGACCTTAGAAATTTCACTTCAAATTATGTTAACATAGAAAAAATAATTAATTTTGTTGCAGAAATTCATATCAAGTTATAATAATTTCAGCCTATCTTTTGTAACTGCATGTTTCTCCTATTGCTTTAAAGCTAATTTAGGCCACATTATATACAAAATTAAATCTTACTTTTATAGCTACACCCTTGGGGTTCAATGAAAAGGCTTTATGAGCTAGAAATTAAAAGTACTGGTTGAAAATACTATTACATTATACCAGCTATTATTAAGGCAATTTACAAAGTTAGTGCTAAAACTATGCACATTTTTCATTGTCAGCCCCTATATATTCTGTAAGCCCATGGGACTGTTTGGTGTATAATTTGGCAAATAAAATCAATTGAAAAGTAAACAGCAAGTCAACAGCATTTATCACAAAAGAAAATTACACTATACTAACGGCAACATTTATTTAACCCAATATTGTTTTGAATTAACACATTTACATCATATTTATACTGAATGATTCCAGAAACACATTTCGGTGTTGCCTTCCTCAGCTATGAATGAATATGTTTCAACCTTGCAATTTGCTCTCTTTGCAAATTGGAAAAATGTTGAAATTTATGAGTATATTTTTATTAAACTATATTCCTGACTTTCTGAATCTCATATCATTTCCCTAGAAGAGTATGTTGTTTTTTGTACACACATTTATGTTTTATGGAACTCAGATGAACTCTAGACAAGTTTGAAATGTGTTTCATAATTTAGAAAGAATTGTTAACCAGTTCATTAATTAGGTTTATACAACCTAATATACAGATATAAATTATTCCTCTCAAGGACTTGAAAAGATGAGTAATGTTTACATCACTATAACATAAGCATGCATATACAAAGATGTGGTTTTATTATCTCTTTAATTTTGTGTGTTGTTTAAAGTTATTTGTAGTTTTTCCAAATGCCTGTCTTTATTGAAAAATACAGTGGAAAAAGAGACATCCTTGTGATGTTCTTGAACATATTTTAGTGAGACTATCATAAAACTTTTGGTGGTATTTGCATAATGAAGAAAAGATTTTCTTATTATGAAAACAGTATTTGACTGCTTCTAGCACAAAATTAAAATGGCTTTTAATGTTTTCTGTTGAAAGAAAAACAATTTGTTGGTTTGATAAGCAAAAGGCATAAAACCCTTACTTAAATTTTGTTTTTATACACTAATGTAATAATAAATGATATAGCACATGTGTCTTTTTAATTTTCTTCTATTCATTAAGATTCATACTTAATGAACAGACTCAGTAACTATATTGCAGATTTATCAAAATAAAGTTGTCTACACAATATGTTAACCATTGGGTTAAGAAGGAATCAGGGGTTATTTCAGGATCTGCAGAGGCGGAGTGAAACGATGGGTCTTGTTCTCAGTCAACCCACCAGCCAGTCTGTGGAAGTATGATCAGGCAATCTACTTCCATAAAGATTTACTGCCTCAGAAACCCAGTGGGGGTGGCTATGAATTGGAATTGACTGGATGGCGGCAGGTTTTGTTTTGTTTTTTGTTCTAAGTCAGGAGAGTCAAATCGTTTTTGTGAGAACATGATACTTGCCAGGCCAAAGCAAGGGTAACAAAAATATCTACATACACCTGGGCCAAATAAAAGACACCATGAAATGATGGGGTTTGTGATGAACTAACTATAGAAGGAATGTCTTCTTAGACACAAACAAATTGAGAAATTTGAAACAAAACAACACTGTGAGGTCAAAGTAAACATTTCTGAAGGCTGGATTCACCTTATGATGTTACCACTTAGCTATTCCTGAAGGTCTAAGATGACTTTGTGCAAGTGTGTGTGTGTGTGTGTGTGTGTGTGTCCTTTGTTTCTGACCATGAAATCTCTACATAGATGGAGAGTGGGAACAGTCACCTATTTGGTTGAAATCTGCATTGGCAATTCCACTAGATTTCAGGAGAGACTGATATGTTGCAATAGCTTGTTGATGCTTTTGTAGATTTTGACTGACTAATAGGTCAGGCCTGGAAAGTAAAAGAAAAAAACTTGTGAATGATACAAATTCGTGAACTTTTAAAGATTTATTAGGACAATTTCTGTTTTGTCCAAAACACAAGGAAAATGGATTTGTAAGCATTCACATAGAAAAATAAGCTGAAACATTTTTTAAAACTGGATTTCCATATTTATAAATCCAGCAAATAATTAATGTAACTAATTTGATTGCATGAAAAGTAATTCAATTTTATGAAGTCTGCAACAATTAAATTGATCAAGGCACATAAATTATGAGAATAGAATAAAGCATAAACTGTGGGAAATTTTAACTATCTAAAGAGAATTAGTTCTTCTTAATATTATTTTATAATTTTATAATAAAGATTATCTTTGTTTTTTGTTTAAGAATTGGAATTTGACAGTTCTAATTAATATTAACTGCATATTATTTATTTAAAATATTCTGACTGTTGTTGTTCAGGTAATCATTCATTCTGAGCCATTAATACAGGAAGTTTTTGACTTTTAAGAAGTAAAATTGAAGATCAAAGGTCTATATTTATGATTAAAAAAATAAGATAGCCATAGCATTAATATTTCATTCCCTAAACAATTATTGTATCCCTAAACAATTAGTTCACATGCTTTTCTGGTGTCTCTAAATGAATGATTTTAAAATATGACTAATAAGTAAATGGAGGGAAAGCCTACATTACTTAGGAATTTTATTAGGCTGTCAATTCAAATACTTATTCCTCAGGCAAAGTGCAACGTCACATTTAAATAAATGTATATTAAACACTTTAAATTGATAGGATCAACTCTTCCCTGGGGAATGAATCATTTAGACTTCTGGTATATTGTAAAGCACAACATTATAGTACATGAATGTAGTACATTAATATCTTTCATTATAAAAAAATTACCATTGAGAGGTAAATGTGTGTCTGATGTATTTAAGAAAGAAGTTCAAAACTACTACATGATGTAGAATCATTATAATTTTTTCTGTTACAGCCATAAAAGTATCATTATTTTCAACATCACCTGTATCAATTATTTTAAACTAGTTATTAAAACAACAAAAACTCCAAATTAATTTCATTAAATGGTCTTTACTACATAGATGGTTAGCCAATTAAATTAAATCAACTATTCACACAAGAATTCACAATCAAAATGAATGTGACTTTGTTTGCTACCGTTAGTGTTGTCAGGATATAGACTAGTTAATATTATTGTTAGAATAGATCACTTTTAGATCCATCAGAAAATCAAATTATGTGAGAAAGTTGAAATGAGGCATTCAGTCTGTCATACTGCTCTTTTATTTTGAGTGCCCAGATTTTAAAATTTCAAATTATAGTGAACTGATTTGTTTCAAAGCTTGTCTGACACCAACATATTTTAAATTGATAGAAGTAGTGCAGCCAAACTGCTTACCACATTTGAAGATTCAAGAAAATAGTACTATTTAATATGTTCATATATCATTTTCTTTGTGATCTTTTTAAGATCAGCATAAAGTGCAAAGTTAAAATGGATTTGAATATTGTTGAACTCCTAACTTACCTTGTTGTTGTTGTTGTTGTTATGTGCCGTCGAGTCGGCCCCGACTCATAGTTATTTGTAATTATTAACATGTTAATAATAGATTTTTAAAAAGGATCACGAGTAAAGAAATGAAAGAAGATGCTCACAAATATTTTAAGTGCATTAAATTCCATGAACTTTACTGTTGTAAATCCTTTCATGTTCATGAATATATGACTCACTAAGTCAACTAAATGTTTAGTTCAAGTCTGACAGATATCCAATCTTCATTACTTAAATATATCTACCCAAGTTTTCTTTTCATTTTTTAAACATACCAATGAATTCAAATTAGTTTGTAAAATGTTAGGAAATCAAATTTGGATTCCCCCTACTTTGAATATCCACTTGTCTAGAATCTTCCCACCTGCTGTCATGAGTTAATTTTTTTAAAAGCTTCATCTATTTGCAAAAAAAGAGAGAGAAATTGGTATTGTCTTGTGTTGTTTCATCCTTAAAGTGAAACCATTTGCAAGAAAATTATAGGTCCCTAGTGTTGAGCTTCTTTGCATATTAATTTTGTTAGCCTTACCTCCTGTGGTCTTTAGTTCTGGAAGGCCTATTAGATAATACACAAGATAAATTTTTTCCCTTGTATATTTGAGCTAGTAGAAAATACATCCATTTTCTCTTAAAACTGAAATTTACAGTACTAGTCATGCATATTTTCCATTATTTTACAAATAGAGATTTATGTAATTAAGCATGTTAAGCACCATATTAGTCAATATTAGTTATATTCTTGTAACCTAAGTTCTTGAGGACATATATTAATGTTAAGCTAATAAAGTGCCTCACAGTTTATCAAACTAGTAAATGTAGTATCATGAAATGTGAACACTGAGTAAAAGTCTGAAATCATAAGAATTAATTTTTACTATAAGTAATAGTTCAAACAAGTTTAGAAAGGCAAATTATTCATGTGTACTTGAATTATAATGGTATAAAAATAAACAACCTGTTTTAAATGGAAATCTCCAATTGCTAATGACACAAGTATGTGAAAGATACTCTGAAAGGAAGACATTTCCATCTCTCTCTCTCTTTTAATTCCAGATGTTAGTCCTTTGATTTCTCTTTGGATAGCATTTCATCAGAACCTCAGATTAGACTGATCCTATTTGATTTAGGTTGACTGTTTAGATTATCCTATTTGAATGCTAATATACTAAAAACTCTTAAACTGAGAAGTCTTGAAACCAACTTAAGATATGAACTGTGACAATATAGGTAGAATATAAGAGATTGAAATAGTGATTTGACTTGCCATTGGTCTCTGTTGGAAATTAGACTAATTAAGAATAAAGAATTCAGAGTGAGTTTTACAAAGCTTTCCCTTTTAAAAATAAGCACTCCATTTTTAGTCATATGACCAAAACTGCATCTACCGCTACAAGATGAACACTGAATGCTGTTGAGAAGAGGGTCCAAGCTTACAATTTTTTGAGAATTTTATAAAATTTTGGGACAATTTCAGGTTTTGAATTCTTATTGCTTTCTTAGAAGGATGCAATACAAATATTGTTACCTAAGTGAAAAAGTAAAAAGTAATACTTTTGGATATGTTATTTAAAACAAACAAATGATAATGATTTGTACTAATGAAAAAGAGGTTTAATCAGAGATTCACTAGATTTTTGTATGTATATATATTTTAACATTATGAACTCATGTTGTTGTTCTTAAGTGCCATCGAGTCATTTCCGACTCATAGCGACCCCATGCACAGCAGAACGAAACACTGCCCGATCCCGCGCCAGCCCCACAATCCCTGCTATACTTGAGCCCATCATCGCAGCCACCATATCAATCCATCTCCTTGAAGGCCTCCCCCTCTTTCGTCGACCCTCCACCCTACCAAGTATGACATCCTTCTCCAGGGAATGGTCCCTTCTTACAACATGACCAAAATAGGTGAGAGGAAGTCTGGCCATTCTTGCTTCCAAGGAGCATTCTGGCTGCACTTCCTCCAGGACAGATCTGTTAGTTCTTTTAGCAGTCCACGGTACTTTCAGCATTCTCCGCCAGCACCACAACTCAAAAGCATCAACTCTTCTTCGGTCTTCCTTATTCATTGTCCAGCTCTCATATGCATACCAGGCGATTGGAGATATCATGGCTTGTGTCAGGCGCACCTTAGTCCTCAAGGAGATATCCTTGCTCCTCAGCACTTGAAACAGTTCCTTCGCATTTGACTTTCCCAGTGCTACACGTCATCTAATGTCCTGACTGCTGCTTCTGTTGGCATCGATTGTAGAACCAAGCAACGTGAATTCCTTGACAACCTCAATCTTCTCTCCATTTATTGTGATGCTGCTCATTGGTCCAGTTGTGAGGATTTTTGTTTTCTTTATGTTGAGATGTAATCCATACTGCAGACTGTATTCTTCAACCTTCATCAGTAGGTGCCTTAAGTCATCCTCAATTTCAGCAAGCAAAGTTGTATCGTCTGCATATCTCAGGTTGTTAATGATTCTTCCTCCAATCCTGATACCACGTTTTCCTTCATATAATCCAGCTTCTCGGATTATTTGCTCAGCATATAGATTGAATAAGTGTGGAGAAAGAATACAACCCTGACACACTCCCTTCTTGATTTTAAACCATGTAGTGTCCCCTTGTTCTGTTCGAATGACAGCCTCTTGGTCAAGGTACAGATTCCTCATGAGTACAATCAAGTGCTCGGGAATTCCCATTCTTCTCAATGTTATCCATAATTTGTCATGATCCACACAATTAAATGCCTTTGCATAGTCAATAAAACACAAGTAAACATCTTTCTGGTATTCTTTGCCTTGAGCCAAGATCCATCTGACAACAGCTATGATATCTCTTGTTCCACGTCCTCTTCCGAATCTGGCTTGAACCTCTGGAAGTTCTCTATCAATATACTGCTGCAAACGTTTCTGAATTATCTTCAGTAAGATCTTACTTGCATGTGATATTAATGATATTGTTCTATAATTTCTACATTCTGTGGGATCACCTTTCTTTGGAATGGGCACAAATATGGATCTCTTCCAGTCAGTTGGCCAGGTAGCTGTCCTTCAAATCTCTTGGCATAACTGAGTGAGTGCCTCCAATGGGGCATTTGTCCACAGAAGAGGCCTGTGAGCTGATGGTGAGGGGCTGTCTGTGGTCAGATTTTGAGCCCAGGTGGTCTCTTTGGAGCCCCGTCAACTCGGCTAGATGGCTCTGTCTTTCAGATGGGGCTGGTGGAGCTCTCTTTGTTGATTATCGAGGGAAAAAGCAAACCGCTCCCCAGTCCTAGTCATCTGGGAGATGGGCTGCCCAGTGGGACCCTGACCTCCCAGAGAGATTTCATTGGCTGATTTCTCAAAGGCGACTCCTTGTCTCGCTCTATCTGGGAGCTTTGTGGAAACCAGTGTAGCGTCACAGGCACACATGGGTCTGCACACACAGATGGCTGGCTGTGTGCCAGGTGCACGGGCTGGCACTCTCCAACCTGGGGGCTCCAGCTTGCTGTGGTTGGATGCGGCGGAATGGCTGCAGCCTCATAGCGACCCCACGGCACGCTGCCCGGTCCTGCGCCACCCATGCTGTCATTGCCATGTCCGAGGTCGGAGTTGCGACTGCTACTGCTGCATCTGGTAGAGGGACTTCATCTTTCTCACTGACCCTGCACTTGGAACATGTGACTGGGCTCTGCACATCCCACAGATCCATTTGCCTGAGGCTGGTCTCTGCTCCTCACAACCCCCATGCCACCAGTCTGCAGAGACTTTTGGGGCTTCCAAGAGTCCCAGCCCAGGAAAGGAGGGTTGGGAATGTGAGGAAGCCTACTGAGAGGGAGAAGCAGGAGAGCTAGCTCAGTCAATACCAGAGGCCCCTGTGCACCACTGGGGAGCTCATAGGAGGAACCTCAAGACAGACTGCAAAACTCTGCTTCCGATCCAGGGGCCACTTCCCTGTTTGATGGGCTCAGGCTGCATGGGACGTACAGTCAGTGTTGCCTCTGTGTTTTCTCATCGCAAGGTCTAAGTGTGCCCCCCAGCTGACACCGCCGCTATTATTTCACACCATCGTTGTCCAATGCCACAAAGCTATTGCCACTGACCACGCACAGAAGTGGAGTGGGACAGTGGCCCCGGTGGGGTCTGGGTCAGGAGGCTGGAGTAGGGGCCGGCTCTTCTCACTGGCCACAGTGGCACAGAAGGTGGCCCTCGGGGACCAAATTTATTGGGACACCAGCTGAGGGGACACTTTCCCTTGTTACCCTCCCGAGAGGGACCGGGTCTCCGGGAGCAAGGTAAGCACAGGCGGGCTTGTGCTTACTCACTGAT
>NW_006921653.1:10205893-10215495 GCF_000298275.1 Orycteropus afer afer
GGAACTCTGGTAGCGTAGTGCCTAAGGCACTTGACTGCTAACCAGAACGCTGGCAGTTCAAACCCACCAGCCACTCCTCGGAAGGAAGATGGGGCAATCTGCTTCCGTAGTGATACTGCTTCGGAAACCCAAGGAGGGGTCGCTATGAGTCGAGTCTGACTCGAGGGCACGTAACAACAGCAACATATTTCTTAAAATGATATATCTAATATTAACCATTTAAAAAATGGTGAATTTGTTTTTAATAAAACTGATGAAATTTCTGGAACTTCCCATGTGATAACACTATATATAGTTTAAATATATCAAATGCAAGAGAAAATGAGGAATAGCTGCTGAAAATGTACTCTTTATTTATATCTAAAATCATGTCATTTTATCTTATGAATGTGTTTAACTTTTTTATTGTGTAAATATATATGTAACAAAACAATTGTCATTTAAATATTCCTTCCAAGTACAATTCAGTGACATAAAATTATCTTTGTCATGTTCAACTATCACTCTTATCCATTCCCCAATTTTTCTTTTACCCTTACAAAAACTCAGTGTATTTTAAAGGTGTTATATTGAAGTAAAATTTAAATAGATTGTACTATGAAATCACATTTCAAAAATCTAATGAAACATTTTTATGAAAACTAGAAAAGATTAATTTATATCTTCAAAATATATGTTTTTTACTACAGTAAAGTAGAAGATTATATATTTGTGAGAGAAACTAAAACAGAATCCTAAACAGCAAACATAGAATAATGAGGGTGTTTAAAATATTAAATTCCTATTTTAATCAGTGATTAACATTAAGTTTTAAGACAAATATGAGACAAGCATTTGAGAAATAAAAACTACTACCTTCTCATTTTTAAACTTTTAATAAGTTTTTTTTTGCTATCAAAATAGGCTTCATGTTTCATTACAAAGCTCATGAATATTGCAATTATAATAGCAATTTAATAGTATGTTTTTCTTTGCTCTCTAAATTTATTGCTTTGTTTATATAACTATTGAAGAAAATATTATCCATAACAGTATTATCCATATTCTAACTTTTCTGTATCTGATCAAAGTATAGAAATCTGAAAGCTGGCCCATCTTATTTAGACTAGTCTTAAGAATATTGGAGGCTTAAGTAGCTTCCTAGCTGGTCTCTCATAACAAGAGAAATGTTGGAGAACAGAGAATGAGCTGTGGTGAAGTATTCTCTCAAGTAAGATGGTGACCTCAGTTCCCTCTGTTTTGATTTCCTCCACTGTAGTTATGCACTGAAGCAGCAAATAACTTTACAATTCTAAATGAATTTAGCTTCCTTGGGAGCTCTGGTGGCGTAGTGCGTAAGGCATTTGACTGCTAACCAGAAGGCTGTGGTTCAAACCCACCACCTACTCCTAGGAAGGAATATTGGGTAATCTACTTCTGTAGAGATACTGCCTTGGAAACACAAGGAGGGGTTACTGTGGGTTGAATTGACTCCACAGCACTGAGGGTTTTTTTTTTTTTGGTTTAGCTCACTTGTTTTTTCATTAATTCTAACACTGTGGAAAGTGCATGAAATATGAGTTGCAATCTCTAGGTTTATTTTTTTTTTTAAAATAAGGAATCTGTGTAGTTTTGATACATAGAAAGACAACTTGGCAAATAATTACAGTTTTATTTTTAATTTAAACATTTGTTTTACTTAAACTAAAAAAGTGCACATTTTTATTCAAGTAAAATTGCACTTAAGCACTCAAGTATCTTCCTCTTAGTTCTTTAACCTAAGAAATCTAAAATTCTGTATCTAACATTTTAAATCAAATTCCACGTAACTATGATACTCTGGTTCTTATCTGACTCCTTATATGCCATGCTCATTATTAACTCTTTTCATTATGTTCAACCAGCTTGAACACAACCTGCTTCAACCTGCTTCATTATGTTCAACCATTTTCTCTCTCCAAAACCGAGTCATGTGGTTTCCTCAATGTTCAACACAAGCCCATCTTCACTAACCGCTAATCAGCTTTTCCTTTTCTTTGATGTATACAGTTATACAACATAATTGTATGCTGCTTCATGGTGTTGGGTAGCTGTTTCATTTATCTGCTTCTTATCTCCTCACAAATTGAGGAAGAAATGTACATTTCTTGATAATCAGTGCATGGGCATAGACTCCTTAGTCACAGAACTTAAAATCAGAACAAATCCTCATATTTCCTATCTCCGTGTCTAGCATCCTTTTCACTTTATCCCTAAAATGGGGCTATAATGTTGGACTCTGGTAGCATAGTGGCTAAAGCACTTGACTATTACTAGAAGGCTGGCAGTTCAAACCCACCAGCCACTCCTCAGAAGGAAGATGGAGCAATGTACTTCCGTAGTGATACTGCTTCGGAAATCCAATGAGGGGTCACTATGAGTCCGGCCGACTCAACGGCACATAACAACAACAACAACAATGTTGGACTATAATGGCAATCAAAATTGAAGTTTTTTTTTTTTTCTGACATGTTTTACTTAATTCATTCAAGACTAATTGTTAAACATTCAATGAAAATAAAATTTGGCAATATGCATGTATGTTAAGGAAGGTAAGTTACTTCATACAAATAGCTGCCGGCTCCTGTTGTGGTTGTTAGGTAGCATTGAGTCAGCTCTAACTTAAGTGAACCTATGTGCAACAGAAGGAAACACTGCCCAGTCCTGCACCATCCTTGCAATACTTGCTATGCTTGAGCGCATTGTTGCAGTGACTGTTATCAATCCATTTCACTGAAGATCTTCCCTTTTTTTGCTGACCCTCTATGAAGCATGATATCCTTCTCCAGGGAATGGCCCCTTCTGACAACATGACCAAAGTAGGTGAAATGAAGTCTGGCCATTTTTTGCTTCCAAGGGGCATTCCAGCTGCATTTCTTTCAGGAGAGATTTGTATGTTTTTCTGGCAATCCATGGTATTTTCAATATTCTTCACGAACACAATAATTCAAAGGTATCAACTCTTTCTCAGTCTTCCTTATTCATTGTCCAACTTCCACATGCATATGAGGTGACGTAAAATATCATGGCTCAGGTTAGGTGCACCTTAGTTTTCAAAGTGACATCTTTGCTTTTCAACACTTTAAAGAGGTCTTTTGCAGCAGTTTTGCCCAGTGCAATACAATGTCTGATTACTTGACTGCTGCTTCCATGGGTGTTGATTGTGGATTTGAATAAAATGAAATCTGTGACAATATCAATGTTTTCTCCATTTATCAAGATGTTGCTTATTAGTCCACTTGTGAGAATTTTTATTTTATATTGAGGTGTAATCCATCCTGAAGATTGTGCTCTTAGATCTTCATCAGAAAGTACCTCAAGTCTTCTCCATTTTCAGCAAGCAACATTGTATTGTCTGCATATCGTGGGTTGTTATTGAGTCTTCCTCCAATCCTGATGCTGTGTTCTTCTTCATATAGTGTGGCTTCTTGGAGTATTTGCTTAGCAAACAGATTAAATAAGTGTAGTGAAAGGATACAACTCTGATGCACACCGTTCCTGATTTTAAACTATGCAGTATCCCCTTGTCTTGTTTGAATGACAGCCTCTTAGTCTATATACAGGTTCATCATGAGCACAATTAACTGTTCTGGAATTCCCATTCTTCACAATGTCATCCATAATTTGTTGTGATACACACTGTCCGATGTCTTAGCACAGTCAATAAAACACAGGTAAACATCCTTCTGGCATTCTTTGCCTTCAGCCAAGATCCATCTGACTTCAGTAATTATATCCCTTGTTCCACACCTTCTTCTGAATCCAGCTCGAATTTCTGGCAGCTCCCTGTCAACATACTAGTGCAACTGTCTTTGAATTATCTTCAGCAAAATTTTACTTGTGTGTGATATTAATGATATAGTTTGATAAGCTATACATTCTTTTGCATCACCTTTCTTTGGAATGGGCACAAATAGGGATCTTTTCCAGTCAGTTAGCCACATAGCTGTCTTCCAAATGCCTTGGCCTAAATAAGTAAGGGCCTCCAGCACTCCCTCCATTTGTTGAAACATTTCAATGGGAATTCTGTTAATTCCTGGAGCCTTTATTTTATTTTATTTATTTTTTTTGCCAATTACCTCAGTGTAGCTTGGACTTCTTCCTTCTGTACCATTTGTTCTTGATCATATGCTGCCTCCTGAAGTAGCTGAACATTGACTGATTCTTTTTTTGTATAGTGACTGGATGTATTCCTCCCATCTTCATTTGATATTTCTTACAACATTTGATATTTTGCACATAAAATTGTTCAATAATGCAACTTGAGGCTTAAATTTTTTCTTCAAGTCTTTCAGTTTGAGAAATGCTGAACATGTTCTTTCTTTTTGGTTTTCCAACTCCAGGTCTTTGCATATTTCATTACAATACTTTACTTTGTCTTCTCGAGCTGCCCTTTAAAATTTCTGTTTAACTTTCATTTCAACATTTCTTTCATTTTCTCTAGATACTCTAAATTCAAGAGCAAGTTTCAGAGTCTCTTCTGACATCCATTTTTGTCTTTTTAATGACCATTTGCTTTATTTGTGTATGATGTTCTTGATATCATCTCACAACTTGCTTGGTCTTCAGTCATTGGTTTTCAATGTATCAAATTTATTTTTCTGATGATCTCTAAGTTCAGTGGGATATAATCAAGGCCATATTTTTGCTCTCATGGATTTGTTTTAATTTTCTTCAGCTTCAAATTGAACTTGGGTATGAGCAATTGGTGGTCTGTTCCACAGTCAACTCCTGGTCTTGTTTTGACTGATGATACTGAGTTTCTCCAGCACCTCTTTCCACAGATATAGTTGTTTTGATTCCTGTGTATTCCATCTGGCAAAGTCTGTGTATAGCCACGTTTTATGTTGCTGAAAAAAGGTATCTGCAATGAGTAAGTCATTGGTTTTGCAAAATTCTATTATGTAATCTCCATGTCATTTCTATCACCAAGACCATATTTTCCACCTGCTGATTATTCTTCAGTTCCAACATTTGCATTCCAATCATCAGGAGTAAAAAATATATCTTAATTGTATGTTTGGTCAATTTTAAACTGCAGAAGTTGGTAAAAATCTTCAGTTTCTTCATCTTCAGTGTTAGTGATCTTTCAACCTGAGGGGCTCATCTTCTGGCAATATATCAGACAGTGTTTCACTGCTATTCATAAGGCTTTCAGTGGCCAACTTTTTCAGAAGTGGATGGCCCTGTCCTTCTTCCCAGTCTGCCTTAGTCTGGAAGCTCCACAGAAACCTGTTCAAAACAAGTGACCCTGCTCATATTTGAAATACTGGTAGCATAGCTTCCAGTCTCATAACAACATGCAAGCCACCGCATTATGTCAAACTGATGGATGAGTGGTGGTAACTAGAATAGCACTGTATATTAAATAATAACAAAGATTTTCCATTTTTATTTGGCCTTTATGCATATCTATAATAACTGGTATTTATTTATTATATTCTTCCCCAAAAACTTCCTTCTCTTTTCCTTCTGTTCCCCATTAGCTCTCTCAGTGGCTCTCATTTCTCCTTCAGTCTTGGTTCCATGGGGCTTCATAGGCTTCTTTTCCATCTCTTTCTCTCTTTCTCCATTTCCCATTTTCATTAACTTCTTAGATTCAAGGGGGTGAAAAAAAATCTTTCACTTGATGGTAAGTAATAGAAGAGTATGTGGGAAGGGAGGTATTGCAGTGGCTACCTTTGGAAAGTACATTATGCTATATGACTCCAACTATATATATCCAGCTCATATAACTTGTTTATTCTCAATATCCAAATAGATAACCATCTACCTGATCTCATAACTTGGGTGTTTCATATCTCAAGTATAGAATGTAGTGTTCTTTTCCTCCATTACTCCCTATCTTTCTCCAAATTTGATCCTCCCTCTGGGCTCCACATGCTTCTCTCCTCCTTCTCACTTATCATCTCCACAGTATACAATTAATTGACAAGTGTTGTCATTTATTTTTCTCAAGAATCTCTCAAGTCCAGAAAAAAAGGGCGGGGGGAGGGGAGGTTTGCTGGTCCGATGGAGCCTGGTGGAACTACTGAGACTATGGCCCCTAGCTTCCCATCAGGTCTGGAATTAAACCCACACCTGAGGTTTCCAGCCAAACAAAAGACAGGCATATGAGTTGAACATTTACCTCAAGTACTCTCCTTGGAGAGAACAATCATGGGAGAAAGAAAGGCTGCTTATGCACAGGGAGACAGCTCAGGGGGCAGGAGTGCATGGAGGGATGGACACAGGGAAGAGGTAACTATGGGGAGGAAGGGAAGGGGAGCTGTTGCATTGTGGTAAACTGTGGTCAATGACATGAGACAAAGTATATGTGAACTGCTGTATGGAAAGTGAATTTGCTCTGTAAATCTTTACACAAATCACAAATTAAAAAATCACAAATCACAATTAAATCACAATTTAAAAATCATAAATCACAAATCACAATAAAAAAAACAAAACAAAAAAACAAAAAACAAAAAACAAAAACAAAAACAAGAATGAAGATTCCTTAGGGAATCTTGGGCAATTTTACAGAAAAATATTAAAACTTTTTTTTTCTCTAAAAAAAAAAAAAAGAATCTCTCAAGTCCACTTACTTTCCTCCACCTCCACATATCTGGCTAAATGTTTCCCATTCTTTAATCTGGATTTGAAAGGATTATCTTTCTTCATATCTTCACACAAGATTGTAGTTGTTATCTGTTCTTGAGTCAGTGTTTATTCATGGCGACCTCATGCACAACAACAAAATGCAGCCCAGTCCTGTGCCATCCTCATGATCACTGAGATCTGACCACTGTTATCCATTGAGTTTTCATTGGCTAATTTCTGGAAATAGATTTTCAGGTCTTTCTTTCTAGACTGTCTTAGTATGGAAGCTCCAACGAAACTTGTTTGGCATCATAGCAACATGAAAACCTCTACTGACAGATGGGTGGGTGATAGCTGACTATGACATGTCCTGGCTGGGGATCAAGCCTAGGTCTCCTGCATGGAAGGTGAGAATTCTACCACTGAGCCTTCATGGCTATAACATTGATTACACTTGAAATTATTTGTTCCACATCTAATATGCTATACAGATTAACTCCATCCCTGATAGATAGCAAACTCCAGGAGAGCCATGTTTGTCTAGTTCCATTTTTATTCCCATTGTAAGAATTAAAAGAACAAATAGTTAAGTAAATAAATGATTATAAACACAAACTGTACTTCTCCTAGTCCTTAACATCGTTACAAGTGACTAGATAAGGGCACCAGACAATCAAAATGTAGAAGTGGTCACAGACCTAGCCTCTGAATGCCAATTTAAAAGGTGGTATTTTATTCTAAAACACATAGAATAAACATACATTTTCCCATTAATAGAGTGCTATTGAGACCACTAAATATAGACCACAAAGAATGTTAATTGATTTCTAAACGTACCAGGTGCTACTGTGAAATTTCTGGAGCATTTTTCTTTTGTTCTGCGTTATTTGCAGTCTTTTTAAAATTTATTTCTGCCTTTGTCTTCCTAACTGAATACTACATTTCTTGAAGGCAAAAATTGTTACATTTATATCCTTATATCCTTTAGAAACAACCTCCCACCTTTGCACATAGTAGATATTCACAAATAGTGTTAGTTTGAGGTTCCAAATAACCCAAAGTTGACAAAATACTAAGCAAAAGCAAAAGAAATCACCCCATATATTATGTTCAGTTGACTTTAACAAAATTTCAAACAGTAGATATCTGACTCATGGCTCTGAGAATCCTTTAAAGGATCCTGATTAAGGTTATATCAGTTTCCTTTCAGAATATGTGACCTTTCCATACATGGGGGTCACATCCCACTGTTTTCCAACCTCAGTAGTGTCCTAAGCCTATCACACAGTTTGAAATTAAACTTACCTGTCTCCCCCAGATATTGCAAGCAACAGCAACAGAGAAGTTCCCCTTGGGACTTTAATATTATCATTAAATCCTTAATGTCCCAAGAGTCTCTAAAATTTCCAGAGCTACTCCAAGTTTCAGAGTCCATACTCCTTCAGGGATAAATGTCAATCTTAATCTAATTTAGAGCCAATTTCATGCTTTTAGTCCACTTGAGAGCTAATTTCTACACCTAAACGTTTTTTTATCTCTGTTCTCTCTCTCCTAACTTAATACAATCTAAGTAATACATTTCCATACTCATGGAATCCAGGAATTCTACCTTCTTCCCCAAATGATAAGCACCAATATAATATGATAGAGAAGATCTTCCTGGGAAACCTCCCAGAGTTGATGTCTCCTGGATGCCACTGTCAAAGTCAAACCTGCTATAAAGTGAGCAGAATGTGTCTGGTCTGCTCTAAAATGGGTCTCAGAACATTCTTTCTCTCAATGGCTCCCTTCTGCTCACATCTGACATTGAGTATGGCTTTCTAATCCCTTTGCCTTTATGTTATTCTAAGCCACTGATCCTCAATGTTTATTTATTTATTTATTTACTTTAAAAATTAATCACTATTTAGTCAAAATAAATAAGCCCTCTTACTTATAGGAAAAATAGGAAAGTAAATTTCTATCCCTTTTGCCTCAAAGACAGAAACCTCAATGTTTATTTTTGGATTTCCAATGAATGTTAAACCAGAGTTCCACGTTATCAAGTGACTTGTCTAAGACAAGGAAGCTTTTGGCTTTTATATGTGAGAAAAATAAGTTTTTCACCAAAAAAAAAAAAGTTCACCTGGAGTTCCAGGGACAGCATTAAGTTCATATGCATAATATGAGTTACACAATCTCTACCTCAATAAATGTCTTATTAAAGAATAAGATTTGGGAAAGTATGCTTTCTTGATATTTTAGATATTTCTAGGATTTCTAGGAAGAAGGTACATGATACTCCATATTATTCCATAAAACAAAGTCCTTGTGGAAATAAGTGAAAAGCTAAATGCACTTTCATAAAATGTAGTGTTATAAATTCCTTCTCATATTCTTTCATTTAAACCAACAAACACATGCAAAAAAAACCCTTTTTCTTTTCCCATACTTAAAAATTTTTGTTTGTTTGTAAATACAGCCAAAATATATGTTATGGTAAGATTCCTTTTACCATTTCAAAGCTCACAAATGTAATGTCTGACATCATTTTCAGCACATATTTTAACTATATATGTTAAATAAATTTAAAAACATCACAGATTAACTAGAAATATTTTATCACTAAGAATTTTAATTGTTCAATATTTGAATGTATTTAAGAGTCATACAATGAAAGCAACTTAAAAACACATTCAAATCACTTAAAAACCCAAGAGCAAATTGATCAAGTGAGTACTGATAGCAATTTGTGCCAGCCAAAAATGTTTATAGTTGAAGTAGACTGTTTGGGAGAGAGAATAGCCTCATGTAGACACTACTGAGTGGCTGTTTCATTGAATTACATTTTGTGTTCATTTTTCCCTTTTCTGTGTGGCAACTCTCATTTTCTGCATTTGCCCATTTCCTGATTTAAGAGGTCTCACCAGGCGCTATCAGACCAGTAAACCTGGTCTCTCTCTCTTTCTCTCTCTCTTTTTTTTTTTTTATGTAGTTTTCCTGTTCCGTATTACATTTAGTTGTCA
>NW_006921653.1:10218636-10224595 GCF_000298275.1 Orycteropus afer afer
GAATGGCCAGACTTCATCTCACCTATTTTGGTCATGTTGTAAGAAGGGACCATTCCCTGGAGAAGGATGTCATGCTTGGTAGGGTGGGGGGTCAATGAAAGACAGGGGGGCCTGCAATGAGATGGATTGACACGGTGGCTGCGATGATGGGCTCAAGTATAGCAGGGATCATGGAGCTGGTGTGGGATCAGGCAGAGTTTCATTCTGCGGTGCATGGGGTTGCTATGAGTTGGAAACGACTCAATGGCACCTAACAACAACAACAAGAAATCACCACAACCTTGTCTCTTGTCAGCTCTACTGCACACCTAGCTCCTCTCTCCTTTAATCACTTGTAAGATAAAAGGGGATGCAGGCAACACCCCAGAGAAATGCCCCTTAGATCAGGGTTATGAAGTGAATAAGGGTGGTACATCCCATCCTAATCTGGTCTCATTAACATTTAGAGGTCAGGATTTACAACACATCACAAAATGAAGGATAATTACATCAAATTGAAAAATTGAGGAGAACCCAACAATGCTGGGAATCATGGCCTAGCCAAGTTGATACATATTTTAGGGGAGCACAATTTAGTCCATGACAAATATACAACTGTTGAGAAAAGTAATCTAAAACTTATGATTTGTTTAAATATGTGCAGTATAAGATAGTGAGGCACCATTAAATGAACTTGTAATAACTTCACTTGTATTATAAATTTATAAACATTTATGTTTGTATGAAAAGACTTCCATTAAACATTGTGACAATAATAAAAAAAATAGCAGACTTATTCAAATATCTTGAACTCGCTTTAAAGAGACTTTGTAAATGTCTAGTAGCTGTTTTTAGATCTATCCCGAAGTACAACGCTGTCAGTGATAGGATTATATCCATATGCCTACAAGGAAGACTAGTTAATACTACTATTAGTTGAGTTTATGTAGTGACCACTAGAGTCAAAGATGAAGAAATTGAAGATTTTTACCAAATTCTCCAGTTTGAAAATGACCAAACATGCAATCAAGATGTATTGATTATTGCTGATGATCAGAATGAGAAAGTTGGAATAAAAAGAAAAATCATTGGTAGTTGGAAAATATAGCCTTGGTGATAGAAATAATGCCAGAGATTGCATGACAGAATTTTCATTCCAAATACCTTTTTTTTCAACAACATAAATGACATCTGTACACATGGACCTTGGCAGATGGAATACACAGAAATCAAATTGACTGTATCTGTCGAAAGAGATGATGAAGAAGCTCAATAACTGTCAGTTACAGCAAGGACATGAGCTGAGTGTGGAACAGACTATCAACTGCTCATATGCAAGTTTAAGTAGAAGCTGAAAAAATAAAAGCAAATCCACGAGAGCCAAAATATTACCTTGATTATATCTCACCCGAACATAGAGACCATTTCTGGTAGTTAAGGCTGTGTGTCAACTTGGCTGGGCCTGGTTTTGAGTGGCTAGGCAGCTGGATTAGTTATTGATGAGACTGGTTATCTACTCCCTGGTGGAATCATTATGAGCAACTGGGTAGCTGCTTTAGGGATATGGTCTTCTTCCAGTATATAAATGCTTTGAGAAAGGTCTCTAGCTTTTTGGCATGCTTCAGACTTGCATTTAGTTGAGTCTTCATTCAGCAACCTGCCATGCTGGCCCTGCCAATCTTGGGACTGTTTCTGGACTTGAACTAGTGGCCTGCTGTGTTGCTTGATAATCTTGGGACTGTGCCATTTTATTTGTTAATCTTGGGCTTGTCAGCCTTAGCAACCAGCCACTGCCTGAGTTAAGGGACGCCTCCAGCTTCAGTAGGCTGGGAGCAAGAGGCAGAGGTGAAGCCCAAGTTGAGGGGCCTTCACCCAGCCTCTAGAACTTAGACTTCTAGCCTCTGAAACTCTAATTGAATAAATCCCTGTTTGCTGAAGATATTCCTGTGGTACCTTCTGTTAGACAGGCACTAGAAAACCGAAACAAAACTTAGTGCTGAAAGAATGGGGTGCTGCTCTGACAGATACCTATATTGTATTTCCTTGTAGCAACTCTAGGTATCTAAGACACTTACCTCGGAAGGAAGGTTGGGCAATCCTACTTCCGTAGTGATACTGCCTCGGAAACCCAAGGAGGGGTCGCTATGAGTTGGGGCTGACTCGACGGCACATAATAACAACAACAACAAGACACTTACCATTTGGATCTCAATAAGTAATTAGTGCATTTTTGTGTTGGTGACGGCATGTAAAAGAAATTTAATTGACTCAAATTTCAGCTTCCTAGGAGCTCTGGTAGCATAGTGGCTAAAGCACTTGACTGCTAACCAGAAGGCTGGTGGTTCAAACCCACCAGCCACTCCTCGGAAGGAAGGTTGGGCAATCCTACTTCCGTAGTGATACTGCCTCGGAAACCCAAGGAGGGGTCGCTATGAGTCGGGGCCGACTCGACGGCACATAACAACAACAACAACAACAGGTGGTGTAAATGGTTAAGCATTAGAATACTAGCTGAAATCTTGGCAGTTTGAATCCACTCAGAGGTGCCTTGGAAGACATGACTGCTGGTCTGTTTCTGAAAGTCCAGCCTTGAAAACCCTATGGAGCAGTCTACTCAGCACACATGGGGTTTCCATGAGTCAGAATTGACTCTATGGTAACTGACATCAACAGCAACAACAAAGTTTCAGCATACACTAACGTTATAATGTTTTCAGCAACAACAGCAATAATAAAACCCTAGTATAATTTAATGATAATTCTTACTAAAAGTTAAGGGGAAAATGTCTGGAATGGGGCAAGAAATGGAATCACTATGTCCATTCTGATCATACTACAATTGTAGTACTAAATGTAGTCCTACAAATAACATTTTATAAGAAGGAAATTGGTACAGTAAATGTCTGAAAATTATTTCAAATGATAAATACTAGAAATCACTGGAAGAAGGACATGACAGAAAATTAAAAGGAAAAGGGCATAATGTACAAGCTTTCCTGGAGTTATCCGGTAAGCAAATCAAAGTTCACCAATGCAAATTAATTTCCATTACTGCTAGTGAATATTCATGATCAATCATTCATTCCTAGGCCAGTTATTGGGCACCTTTATGTGCCAAGTGTTGTGCCAGTAATATAGAAGTGAATAAAACATACACTAATCTCTATCTTCATGGAGTTCACATTGCTTTTCTTCTTAAAATTTAAATATACAAGGCAAATTTCTATATTTAATTGTAACTTTTGAACTGGAAACTTGAATAATATTTTAATTGTATCCACTGTACATTATAAAAGTGCTGCCAAAACTCTGAATGGCACATTATAGTCCTTGTTATGCAGACACTTCAGCTGCCTTTAAAATTTAAGACAACATAGAATGCATGATTGCATCATCTGGATAAGTAACTAAAGGAAAAAAAAAAAAAAAACCCACAATGTGAACTTTGCTTAACTAGGCTAAGAAAAATATTGAGTCTGTAGAGGTTCATCTGAAGTTGGACAACTCACGTTTCTCAAACTTTGATTTCAACTTTCACATGTGCATTCACACCATGTATTATATGGGTCAGTGGGCTGAAACCACATGGTGTTTGAGGTAGCTAATATTATCAAAGGAGCATCTGGAGGATGTTCAAGTTTAATGAGAATTCCATTCTTGAATGTTTTATTAAACATAGGGAGTTCCTTCTAAGATGCCTAGATTCAATGAGGTGTTTTTTGTATCAGTATGAGCTAAAACTTTGCTTATTACATCAGCATTCTTCATTTTCTCATCAAATATCAAAAATGAATACACAACACTCTCAGTTTCCCCCATTTAATATATAAATAGATGTGGACTTACAAGCAGCCACACAGACATATGTAATCAGCATAGTGCAAAAGTAAATGATGTAAATATGGTCTGAGAGTAGCTGACAATAAAATATAGAAGTTTGATCATGTTGTAGCATTGTTACATGACACATGAAGGACATTTGAAATATTCTATTTTATTCTAAGCCCAATGTTATTTTCTTCTTTTGTTCTATGACTAAATTCACTAAACAGTCTCTTGCAGGTGAATCCACTGGGCTGAGAATGGTGAAGTGACTTCTCTAAAGTCATACAGCTAATAATTGCACAAGTCAGGATCTAAACGTGTGATTTTCTGATTAGAATGCCCATATGCTTAACCCTTGATTCTTCTCTGATTTCTGGCTTGTCTGGCTTTTATCACCCAATTTGTGTCTCAAAGTTTTTTTTTTTTTTTTTTTTTTTGGTGTGTATGTTTGCTGTGTATTGGCATAAAGTTAGATAATGGAACAAAGAGAAGGATTTCAGAGAGTGGAATTTGGCTTGTAATGTAAACACAAACACATATGCATTGACAGATTCTCCAGAGTAATTAAAAGAAATTAGACATTGAAACAAATATCAAAAGCCTGACTGAAAAATTCTGCCTTTTAATTGATCTTACTCTTTTCACTGTTTTCTAGAGGAGGTGCAAGGACAATTAACATGGCCCAGATATTTTGAAGAAGAAAATGTGATACCCATAGAAATATAGTATATAGTGGTGAAACTTCCTTACATAAAGATGATACAGTTCTTAGTTGAGTTTTTGGGAACTCTTGTTGAAATATAACACAAATATCAGTCATAAGTGTACAACTTGACATTTCACAAACTAAACACACCCATGTAATCAGCACCCAAATCAAGAAAGAGAATGTCATCAACATCCAAAGAGACCCTGATATGTTCTCTTCCAGTTTCGTCCTAATCCTGACAGCATATATTAATTTTACTTGATTTGAATTTCATATAAATGGAGTCACACACACACACACACACACATACATATGTGTGGTGGCGTAGTGCCTAAGGCATTTGACTGCCAACCTGGGAGGCTGATGATTCAAACCTACCAGCCACTCCTCGGAAGGAAGAACGGGCAATCTACTTCCGTAGAGATACTGCCTCAGAAACCCAAGGATGAATCACTGGGGGTCAAAATTGACTTGAGGGCAGTGATATGCATATGTGTGTGTGTGTGTGTGTGTGTGTGTGTGTGACTCCATTTACATGAAATTCAAAATCAGGCAAAATTAATGTATGTTGTCAGGATTAGGACAAGACTGGAAGAAGACACAATGGGGTCTCTTTGGATTCTCTTAGAATGTTGACTAATTTTGAGAAATTTAATTACAATTGAGAAAAGTTACAGGAGCTCTGGTAGCATAGTGCCTAACCAGAAGGCTGGCAGTTCAAAACCACCAGCCACTCCTCGGAAAAAAGATTGGGCAGTCTACTTCTGTAGTGACACTGCTTGGGAAACCCAAGGAGGGGTCGTTGTGAGTTGAATCAGACTCGACCGCAGTGAGTTTTTTTTTTTTCTTTTTTTGAAAAGTTACATGGGGATGCTTATTTCAAAAAAGATCTTTTTCTTCCTCTTTTCTGCTCTCCTCTCCTTTCTGTTCCATTCCTTCTCCTCCTCTCTCCTCCCCTGCTCCTTTCTATTAGATTGCTTGCTTTTGTAGGAAATAGTTATGTTATGTTGCATTTTTTTTCTCTTAGCTCTCCATCTTTACTGCCACCAATACAGTCTCAGCTACTATAATCTCTTACCTGCATTTACCACATTTATGTCCTGTTCTCATACACATTCATTCTTATCTCTCTCCATGATGTTTTTTTTACACTTCAACCAGAGGAAAGTGAACAGAAAAAATTGTTATTTGAGGTTAAGAGATATGGCTAGGTTCAGGGCTGTGAATGGAGTTTGGTTTTAAAATGATTCCAATATAGATATAGCCTGAATTTTATGAGGATTTGGATCAGACTAACTGCCTGAGCCTCCAGAACTGCAAACCTCTTTGGCCATATATCCCCTTGACTACTCAACAACTAGGATCTTGGTTAAAAACTTGTCATGGTACCTCTGAAGAAACCTTTCCTAAAAGTTTGGAGGAGTAGTGTTGACTTAGAGTAGCTTT
>NW_006921653.1:10227789-10234799 GCF_000298275.1 Orycteropus afer afer
GAAGATTAAGAATAATAATAAAAAGGACAAAAGTATTAATAATATTAGTTCTTTTAAAACAGACAAAAAGTAGCAAACTAATCACCAGAAAAAAAAGAAAGCAAAAAGGAAAAAAATAAAAATAAAAAAAGAGAAAAAAAAATCGGTGGAGGACAGGGCAGGGCATCCAGGCTCCATCTGAGCACACAGACTGTGATGGAGTTCCTATGGGCCCAGACGGTAGGTGGGAGTGGAGGATGGTCACACTTCCATTCACCAAGAGTGACAAGAGGAATGTCATACCTTGTCAGTCTTGCAGGTCCCGAGTGTCCTTGGGGTTGCTGGAAAGCAGAACGTGTTCTTAAGTCCCAGGCATCTGTGAGAATGCTGTCTCTTTAAATATCCAAAATAGTCAAGCCATTTTTTAAACCTTCAAAATGGTGGCATCCTCCGGACTGGCAAAAGTCCACAGATCAGCCCACCTTTTTCTTCACTTTCTCTGTTTGTTCCCCATGCACAGTACTCCATGCAGTCCCTGGCCAGCAGGTGATTTTTAGGTTAATTCTTAGGTCCTACCACCACTCGGGAATCTCTACGCTGTCTGTGCTATCAGGATCACTCAGGATCGCTGCCAGACCACAGCACTGTCTGTCTCCTTTTTTGGTATTTTCATGCAAATTCTTCTGCTAGTTGGGGTTTAGTCCACTTCTATATCTTTCCCTTCAAGGGTCAGGGGTCCAGGATTATCTTCTGTGTCTGTATTAATTGGTTTCCCTTTTCTTTGTTGAGGAGGGTCTGTGCAGTCTTTCTGCCTAGTCTGCCATCTTGCCGGATCTCGGAAATAGACTCTTAAAGTTCCTATTTCCATTTTAGTTATTATTTTTCATACTTTAATAGTAATAAACCCATTGCTATTGAATCGATTACAACTCATAGCAATCCTAAAGGACAGAGTAGAATTGCCCCATAGGGTTTCCAAGGCTGTAAATCTTTACAGAAGCAGATGCCTCATCTTTCTCCCACAGAATTGCTGGTGTGTTCCAACTGTCAATCTTTTGGTTAGCAGCCTAGCTCTTTAACCACTGCACCACTAGGACATCTTTATAAACTAACACATAATGCAAAATAGAATATAATGTATTATCAGATATACCATCTCACAAGATATTCTATTCAATAAAATAATTTTTCTAATTTTAATCCTTGATTGATGTTTGGGAGTTTGTACTCAGAGATACCAAGGATGCCAGAAGGAGCCTACTGGGGGTAGATGGTGAACTGCAAATGGAACACATATATTTAACAGTTTTGCCCTGCCACAAATTGATTAATATCTCTTGCTTCTCATCTCGTACCAGTGAATGTGTTAGGAGGATATAAGGCAAAAGATGTTTTTTTTTTTTTTTTTTTTGAGTTCATGTTTATTTAGGATGCCAAGAGGTCTCTTCTTAAGGTTGTTGGGTTTTAATGGATGTAAGGAAAATGATAAATTTGCTAAATAATAAACACTGTAATTCTCATAGGAATTTGACCTTTCCAAGTCATTTTTCAGGTAAGATTTAACAATGAGATGTATTGAGGGGCTTTCATGCCTTTAAAGCTAAAATCCTTTTAAAAACTGGGAACTAGGTTATTTGGAATCATTATAATGAATGATAAATTACCATTGTCAAAATAATTGAAGGTGTAAACATGTATTGATTTGGTAATGTTCTTGATATATTTTTTGTGCTGTCCATTATGACCCTCAAATATTGGTGCATATAAAAGAATATTTTTTGCTACTTGAAATTAAAACATTTTATTTTAAAAAGAGAAAAGTGAAAGAATGGTATATATTGGATTCCTTTGGCTACCATAACAAATTATACGAAGTTCATGCCTTAAAGCCACAGACATGTATTCTTTCACAATCCTGGAAGCCAAAAGTCACATTCCCTTCACAAACTCTAGGGGAGATTTTTTCTTGCCTCTTCCAGCTTCTGCTGGCACCAAGTATTTCAGACACTTCTGGTTTGCAGCTACATCACTCTGATCTTTGCCTCCATCTTCACATGGCCTCTACTCTTCTCTGTGTATCCCACCTTTGTGGGTATCTTGTAAAGACACTGTCATTGGATTTAGGTGATGTGATGGTTAATGCTATGTGCTAACTTGACTAGGTTATGAGAAATGATTTGGAAGACATTGAAATGATTACTCTTCTGTAATGTAATATAATGTAATCATCTTCATGAAGAGATTTGATATGAACAGCCAGTCAGTTGAAAGGGGTGTTTTCTTTGGGCGTTAGCCTACTTGAGTATACCAATGGATGCTCCAGCAAGGCTCACTCTCACTCTAAATTATGCATCTAACTCATCATAATTTGACCTTTGGTTATTGTGAAGTGAACCAGCAGCCTGATGCCTGCAGTTTTTGGGATTCCTCAGCTCCTGATGCCACATGAGCTGGCAGGCTGCTGTCTGACCTGCCAATTTTTGAGTTCATCACCCCTGTAGCCACTTGAATCTGGAGAAGCCTCCAGCTTGATGCCTGAAACACAGTTTTGAGACTTGTCAAACTTCACACTTGCATAAGCCATTTCCTTAAATTAAATCTATCTCTCTCTATTTATATGTACATATTCACTGGTTTTGCTCCTTTAGCGAACCTAGCCTAAGACATTTGGTATGGAGAGGAACAAAATAGTGAAAATGAGTTTTCTGAATTCGTTCTTAAGTATGACTAGTATTCAAGTCACTGATGACTTTGCCTGAAGTAGTAAAGAAGGCACCACTAATCCATGTCATGAAGTGGCAATAGAAATATGCAAAATATCACTTCCAATAGGTCATGTATTTCTGAGAGATAAAGCTCTGGGTGTTTGCATATTTGATACTTTCCTACAATTTTGTCAGAATGAAAAGTATAAGGAGCTGATTTCTTGGTCCTAGTTTCTCTGGACAAAGTGATAAAAGAAAAAGATGAGTTCAAAATTTCAAAGTCACAGCTCAAGCACCACATTTAAGATCTAAAAGTTGTCTCTTGTGCCTTGAAAGAAAGCCTTACAGAGCTGGTATTGCAAAAAATAAAGCCAGAGTCTTGAGTGGTTGAATTAGAGCCCCAACTGAATTCCCAACCTTGAATATTGTTTGAAGTTACAGTGAAGGATTTAATTGGGAAGAAATGGGATACTGAAACTTGTTATTGGGACATATGCAGACGTAATCAGGAAGCTGAGAACTTTGAGCTCCTTAAATACCATTGAATCACTCCTGCCAACAGAACCAATTTTTTTACTCGCACCTAAAGAAATTACTCCATTTTGTCTGCTAAGCCACCCTATCCAGTAAAATCATTATCCCTTTCACCGCCATCTGATAAGATTAACCCAGCTGTGCCTGAGGAGTCTTTGTCTGAAATAGTGCCTAGGGCATTGGCTGGGGTATTGCCTGTGGCAGATGCCTTACAAGACATTGCTGAATGTCTCCAGGACCCACCCCCACCATCTATTTTGCTTCTAGATCTATAAATAGGCTTAAGTCTCAGTGAGTCTCAAGAGGTGAAGTACAAAGTGTCACACATGAGGAGGTACACTACACTAAAAAAAATTGCCTTATTTTTCTAATATATGCAGACAGAAACCTAAGGTATATGTGTTGGAATGGTTATTAAGGTTCTAAGATAGTGGTGCAAGGAACATAAAGTTGGATCATTCTGAATTTATTGATATGGGCCCACTAAACACAGATTTATCATTCAGTATTTCAGAGGGTAGAAAAGGAGTTCATTGTTCATTTGGTTGGTTCACTGATGCATGGATTAAATGGTGGACTATACTAAATCAAGCTGAAATGCCAGAACTACATTGGTATACTGTAGAAGAAAGTATCCAAAGGCTTAGGGAAATTGGAATGTTAGAGCGGATTCTTAAGATTGCATTCACAGATCCACCCATGGAGTGCCCAGAGGATAAACTTTTACCATAATGGTGAAGGGAGTCCTATCATCCTGGAAGAATGCTGTGATTGCTCTTTTATGCAAGTCAAATTTGACAGTGGGAACTGCCCTAATTGAATTGAGACACATAACTACAATGGAAGACCAGCTGTTGTTGTTGTTATGTACCGTAGAGTCAGACCCAACTCATAGTGACCCTCCTTGGGTTTCCTAGGTGCTATCACTATGGAAGTAGATTGCCCAACCTTCTTTCTGAGGAATGACTGGTGGGTTTGAACCACCAGCTTTCTGGTTAGCAGTCAAGGGCCTTAGGCACTACATTACCAGAGCTCCTAGCAAGACCAGCTAATACTACTACTATTAATTCACATTTACATACCATCTACTAAAGCCAAAGATCAAGAAATTGAAGATTTTTTTTATCAACTTTTGAACTGTGAAATTGACCAAACATGCAATCAAGATGTATTAGTAATCACTGGTGATTGGAATGTGAAAATTGGAAATAAAGAAGCATCAGTGGCTGGAAAATATGGTCTTCGTGATAAGAATGATGCCAGAGATCACATGATAGAATTTTTCAAGACCAATGTCTTATTCATTGCAAATATCTTTTTTTTTTTGACAACATAAATAGTGACTATACATGTGGCCCTTGTCAGATAAAATGCACAGGAATCAGATCTACTACATCTGTGGAAAGAGACAATGGAGAAGATCATATCATCAGTCAAAACAAGGCCAGAAGTTGACTGTGGAACAGACCATTAATTGCTTGTATGCAAGTCCAAGTTGAAGCAGAAGAAAGTTAAAACAAGTCCAGAAAGCCAAAATACAAACATGATTACACTCTACCTGAATTTAGAGACCATCTGAAGAATAGATTTGATGCATTGAATACCAAAGACTGAAAACCAGATGACTTGTTGGATGACATCAAGAACATCATATGAAGACAGCAAAAGGTCATTAAAAAGACAGAAAATGAAGAAAAGACCAAAGTGGATGTCAGAAGAGACTCTGAAACTTGCTTTTGAATAAACAGTAGCTAAAATGAATGAAAGAAATGATGAAATAAAAGAACTGAACAGAAGATTTCAAAGGGAGGCTTAAGAAGAAAAAGTAAAGTATTATAATGAAATTTGGGAAGACCTGGAGTTAGAAAACCAAAGGAGAAGAACTTGCTCATCATTTCTTAAACTGAAAGAACTGAGGAAGAAATTCAAACCTCAAATTGCGATATTAAAGGATTTTACAGGCAAAATATTGAATGATGCAGGAAGCTTCGAAACAAGATGGAAGAAATACACAGAGTCACTGTACCAAAAAGGACTGGTTGACATTCAACCATTTCATGAGGTAGCATATGATCAAGAAAGAAGAAGAATATGATCAAGGAAGAAGTCCAAGCTGCACAGAAGGAATTGGAGAAAAACAAGTCTCCAGGAATTGATGGAGCACCCACTGAGATGTTTCAACAAATGGATGCAGCTCTGGAGGCCCTTACTGTTTTATACAAAGAAGTTTGGAAGGCAGATCACTGGCCAACCTACTGGAAGAGATTCATATTTGTGATCATTCCAAAGAAAGATAATCCAACAGAATATGGAAATTATCAAACAATATCTTTAATATCACACATGAGTAAAATTTTGCTGAAATGTAATTCAAAAATGGTTGCAGCAGTATATTGACAGGAAACTGCCAGAAATTCCAGCTGGATTCAAAAGAGAATGTGGAACAAGCGATATCATTGTTGATGTCAGATGGATCTTGGCTGAAAGCAAAGAATATCAGAAAGATGTTTACCTGTGTTTTACTGACTATGCAAAGGAATGACTGCATGGAAAATAACAAATTATGGATAACATTACCAAGAATGAAAATTTCAAAACACTTAATTTTTCTTATGAGGAACCTGTACATAGATCAAATGGCTGTCATTCAAACAGAACAAAAAGGGATACTGTATGGTTTAAAATCAGGTTGTGCATCAGGGTTGTATCTTTTCATCATACTTATGCAATCTGTATGCTGAGAAAATAATCTAAGAAGCTGGACTATATAAAGAAGAACACTGAATCAGGATTGGTGGAAGACTCATTAACAACCTGTGGTATGTAGATGACACAAACTTACTTGCTGCTCAAATAACTTCTTTTAGAAGGATCAGCACAAGGCTGGTCCCTATGAGGCAGAAGTTAACGATGTCCCAGATATTGAACTTTTCCAAACTGCTGTACCTCTCCATCATCTCTAACATCAACTCTTCTTCCTCTACTCAGTACTCTCCCTCCCATCTTAGTGTTCTGCATTTCACAGTAACATCTCCGAGAACTCACAAACTGCCGATGAAATGGCTTATGTGGTGGTGGAGGCTGGGAGCCTGGCAAGTCTCAAATCCATGGGTCAGGCCTAGGTCTGGAGGGTTATCATGACACATGGGGTTTCAGGGGCTGATAAACCCAAATTGACAGGTCAGACAACTGGCTCAAGTCCAGGGATGAGATGTTGATGAACCAACCAATTGCGGGATCCAGCACAAGAGAGGTTGAACTTTGCCAGAACTTTCACATTTACACCCTCAAAGATACTTGAGTCACACCCTCCAGCAAGGTGGATGCAAGATAGATCCTACCCTAAACACACATAGAGACTAGGATTTACAGTACGTCACAAAATGGGGGACTATGGCTAGAAGGCCATATTAAGCAGTAGACTGTTCTCCATTTTCTGAAAGTGAAGATGAATTGAAGCAGTTACTAATGAAGATCAAGACTATAATCTTCAGCACAGATTATATCTCCACATAAAGAAAGCAAAAATCCTCACAACTGGATGAATAAGCAACATCACAATAAATGGAGAAAAGATTGAAATTGTCAATGATTTAATTTTACAATGGAAAGCAGTAGTCAAGAAATAAAAACATGGCATTACACTGAGTAAATCTACTTCAAGGACCTCTTTATTTTATTTATTTATTTATTTTTTTAAGGATTTGGGTGAAGATTTACAGAGTAAATTCACTTTTCATACAGCAGTTCACATATACTTTGTCTCATGTCATTGACCAAAATTTACAATGC
>NW_006921653.1:10241972-10264293 GCF_000298275.1 Orycteropus afer afer
ATAGGAAGAGTGCAAAAAGAAAACAAGAAATGGGGTTAGTCACGAGGAAAAAAAAAATAGGTGGAAAAGATAAAAAAAAAACAAAAAACAAAAAAAACCAAAACCTTGAATTGTGGGGGGTGGGCAGAGTTTCAACCAGGAACAGGGAATAGAAATAATGCTGAAAACCAGGTCCTGGTAGGGGAAGGTTTAGAATAATAATAAAAAAGATAATAAGTATTAATAATATTATTTGTTTTGAAATGGCCACTGAATGTCTTTACCTAAGAAAATAATAAACTAAAAGCTATTCTCCATTCCTGGAGGGATTTCAGTGATTGCTGCTGCTAAGAAGGGCTTGAAAGATAAAGCAATGGTGATTCCCACAATATCCTCACTCAACTCACTTATTTGTCCTGTGCAAAAAACAGATGGGTTATAGAGAATGACTGTGGAGTATTGAAAACTTAACCAGGTTACTCCAACTGTAGCTGCTGTTCCACACTCATTGAGCAAATGAATATATCTCCTGGTACCTGTTATGTAGCTATTGATCTGGCCAATGACTTTTTCTCCATACCTGCTTTGAAGGACCACCAGAAGCAGTTTGACTTCAGGTGTCAAATCTAGTAATACACCTTCACTGTCATACCTCAGAAGTTTATCAGTTATCCAATCCTATGTCATGATTTAATCTTCAGTGATATTGATTGTTTTTTCCCTTCTACTAGACATCACAGTGGTCCTTTAAATTGATAACTATATCCTGATTGGACCTAGTAAGGAAGAAGTATCAGTAACTCTAAACTTTTTGATAAGACATTGACATGTTTACAGACAAAAATTCAAGTCTCTTCCACCTCAGTGAAATTTCTAGGGGTCCAGTGGTGTGGTCCATGTCAAGATATTCCTTCTAAAATGAAGACTAAGTTGTTGCATCTAGCCTCTTTTACAACTACAAAGGAGGCACAATGCCTGGTGGGCCACTTTGGATTTGTGAGGCAATTTATCCCTCATTTGGGTTTGCTAATTTGGCCTGTTTAACAAGTGACTTGAAAAGCAACTAATTTTGAGGGGCGTCAACAAAAACAGAAAGCTCTGCAACAGATTCAGGCTGCTGTGCAAGCCACTTTGCCACTTGTGCCATATGACTCAGCTGAGCCAATAGTGCTTGAAGTGTCAGTGGTAGATAGAGATGCTGTTTGGAGTCTTCGGCAGGCCCTTATTGGTGAATCACAGTGCAGATCCCTAGGATTTTGAGCAAAGCCCTGCCATCTTCACATAACTATACATATAAAAGAGTTCTTTTTTAATAAGCAGGTTTGACTTGTTATTGGACTGAATAGTAAAAGACTGAATGCTTAAACGTGGGTCATCAAATCACTACATAACCTGAGCTGCTCATTATGAACTGGATGTTGTCTGATCCACAGAATCATAAAGTCAGACGTCCAGAGCAGCATTCCAGCATTAAATAGAAGTGGTATATAAGAGATCAGGCTCGAGCAGGACCTGAAGCCATTGTAAGTTGCATGAGGAATGGCCCAAATGCTCATGGTCTCCACTCCTGTCATGTTATCTTCTCTCTCTGTCTGCATCTATGGCCTCATGAGGAATTCCTTACGATCAGTTGACTGAGGAAGAGAAAATGCCTGCCTGGTTTAGAGATGGTTCTTCAGAATATGCAGTCCCTCAAATGGGAACAGTGGCAGCACTGAAGACCCTTTCTGGGACCTCCCTGAAGGACAATGGTGAATGGAAATCTTCCCAATAAGCAGAATGTTGAGCAGTGTACCAGATTTTTCCACTTTGCTTGAAAGAAAAGATGGCTAGGTGTGCTAATTCATAGATTGTGGCCAATGGTTTGGCTGGAAGATCAGAAACTTGGAAGGGACTTATTTTGAAAATTGGTAACTAAGAGGTACGGAGAAGAAGTATATGGATAGTCCTCTCTGAATGGGCCAAAAAAGTGAAGGTATTTGTTTCTCATGTGAACACTCACCAAAGTGTGACCTCGGCAGAGGAGGATTTTAACAATCAAGGGATATAGGATGATGTATTCTGCAGAAATCAGTCAGCTTCTTTCCCCAAACTTTCCTGTCATTGCTCAATGAGCTGATGAACAAAGTGGCCATGGGGGCAGGGATGGAAGTTATGCATGAGTTCACCAACATGGACTTCTACTCTCTGAGCCAACTTGGCTACAGCCACTGCTGAAAGCCCATTCTGCCAGCAGCAAATACCAATGAAGATATGGCACCAATTCTCAGAGCAATCAGCCAGCAAACTGGTGACAGGTTGATTACATTGGAGAACTTCCATCGTGTAAATAGTAATCTTTTTTTTAATTGGAACAGACATTTACTCTGTATATGAATTTGCCTTCCCTGCATATAATGCTTCTGCCAATACTACCATCCATGGACTTATGGAATGCCTTATCGACTGTCATGGTATCTCACACAGCATCACCTCAGATTAAGAGACTCAGTTCACAGAAAATGAAGTGCAGCAATAGGCCCATGCTCATGAAATTCACCAATCTTACCATGATCCCCACCATCCTGAAGCAGTTGGCTTGATAGAACAATGGAATGGCCTTGTAAAGGGACAATTCTAATGCCAGCAGGTGGCAATATTTTGCAGGGTTGGAGTAATGTTCTCCAGGGGGCTGTATATTCTATAAACCAGTTTCCAATATATGGTGCTGTTTCTTCCATACTCAAGATTCACAGATCCAAGAATCAAGGGGTGGGAATCCGAGTGGTACCATTGCTATTACCTCTAATGACCTATTCACATTTTTTTTTTTCTTCTTTTCTTGTGACTCTATACTCTATCTGGAGGCCTTAGTTCGAAAGGGAGGAATGCACCCACTTGGAGCCTAAGTTCTGATTTTATTGAACTGGAAGTTAGGAATTCCACTGGGCCACTTTGAGCTTCTCTAGCCTCTAGATCAACAGGTAAAGAAGGATTACCATATTTAGGCTGGTGTGATAAATCCTCATTATCAAGGGGGAATTGGGTTGATGTTACATAATAGAGGTAAAGAAGAGTATGTCTGGAATATAGATCCCTTAGAGCATCTCTTAATCCTACCATCTCCTGTGATTAAAATCAAAGGAAAACTACAGTAACCCAATTCTGACATGATTACTAATGGTACAGCCCCTTCAGGAATGAAGGTTTGGGTCACCTCACCAAGGAAAGAACCATGACCAGCTAAAGTGCTTACTGAGAGCAAAGCATATACAGAATATGTAGTGGAAAAAGAGAGTTCTAAACATCATTTATGATCACGAGACCATTTGCAGAAATGAGGTCTATAATTGTTGTGAGTACTACTTCCTTGTTTTATTATACATGTATGTAAATATATATAATTACATATAATATTTTTGTTTCCTTCCCTCCATAATTCAATCATTTATGAAATATAAGAGGTAAACAGGGCTAGTGCATTTTGGGTTGTATACATGTTAGTTGCATCATGTTAGGTACAAGTTGTTGTTGTTATTAGGTGCAGTTGAGTCGGCTCTGACTCATAGCGAGCCTATGTATTACAGAACGAAATATTGCCCAGTCCTGTGCCAGCCTCACAATCCTTGCTATACCTGAGTCCATCATTGTAGCCACTGTGTCAATCCATCTCATTGAGAGCCTTCCCCTTATTTGTTGACCATCTACTTTACCAAGCATGACATCCTTCTCCAGGGAATGGTCCCTTCTGACAACATGACCAAAGTAGGTGAGACAAAGTCTGGCCATTCTCACTTCCAAGGAGCATTCAAGCTGCACTTCTTCCAGGACAGATTTGTTTATTCTTTTCACAGTCTGTAGTACTTTCAGTATTCTTTTCCAACACCACAACTCAAAAGCATCAACTCTTCTTCGGTCTTCTTTATTCATTGTCCAGCTCTCATATGCATATGAGGTGACTGAAAATACCATAGTTTAGGTAAGGTGCACCTTTGTCTTCAAAGAGACATCTTTGCTCTTCAACAGTTGAAAGATGTCTTTCTTGCAGCAGATTTGCCAATCATGTTGTCTGATTTCTTGACTGCTCCTTCCATTGGTGTTGATTGTGGAACCAAGTAATATGAAGTTGTTGACAACAACAATCTTTTCTCCATTTATCATGATGCTGCTTATTGGTCTATTCGTGGGGATTTTCATTTTCTTTATGTTGAGATGTCATCCGTACTGCAGACTGTAGTGTTTTATCTTGCTCAGTAAGTGCTTCAGGTCATCTTCACTTTCAGCAAGCAAGATTGTGTCATCTTCATAATCCTGATGCCACATTCCTTTTCATATAGTCCAGCATTTTGGATTATTCAACATACATATTGAATAACTATGGTGAAAGGATACAAGCTTGACATACTTCTTTCCTGATTTTAAACCATACAGCATCCCCTTGTTCTGTTCGAATGACAACCTCCTGGTCTATGTACAGGTTCCTCATGAGCACAATCAAGTGTTCTGGAATTCCCATTCTTTTCAACGTTATCCATAATCTGTTATGATCCACACAATCAAGTATTTTTGCATAGACAATAAAACACAAATAAACTTCTTTCTGGTATTCTTTCCTTTCAGGCAAGATCCATCTGACACAAGCTGTGATATCCTTCCTTCCATGTCCTCTTCTGAATCCAGCTTGCATTTCTGGAAGTTCTTTATCAATATACTGCTGCGGCTATTTTTGAATTATCTTCAGCAAGATCTTATTTGCATGTGATATTAATGATATTGTTTGATAATTTCCACATTCTGTGGGATCACCTTTCTTTGGAATTGGTACAAGCATAGATCTATTCCAGTCAGTTGGCACAGTATCTGTCTTCCAAATTTCTTGGCACAGGTGAGTGAGTGCTTCCAGCGCACTTTTGGTTTGTTGAAACATATCAAAGGTTATTCCATAAATTCCTGGAGCCTTGTTTTTCACCAGTTCCTTCAGTGTACCTTTGGCTTCTTCCTTCAATACCATTGGTTCTTGAACATATGCCACATCCTGAAATGAACAAGCATCGACCAATTCTTCTTTTTTTTTTTTTTTTTATTGTGATTTGGGTGAAAGTTTACAGAGCAAATTCACTTTCCATACAGCAGTTCACATACACTTTGTCTCATGACATTGACTACAATTTACCCCAATGCAATAGCTCCCCTCCCACTTCCTCCCAATAGTTAACTTTTCCCTATGTCCATCCCTCCATGCACTCCTGCCCCTTGAGTGGTCTCCCTGTGTGTAAGCAGCCCTTCTTTCTCCCATGATTGTTCTCTCCAAGGAGTGTATCTACTTCAGGTAAATGTTCAACTCATATGTCTGTCTTGTGTTTGTCTGGAAGCCACAGGTGTGGGTTCAATTCCAGACCTGAAGGCAGTTAAGGGCCATAGTGTCAGTGGTTCCACCAGGTCCTATCAGACCAGCAATCTTGGTCCCCCCACTATTTTTTTTCCAAGTGATTTTGAGTTTTGTTCTACATTGTTCTCCCTCTCTATCCAGGATCTCCTACATAGATCCCCCTCCGAGTGGTTGACAGTGGTAGCTGGGCACCACTTAGTTCTTCTGGCCTCATAGTTGTATAGGCTGCAGATTGCAAAGTGTACCAGTTGCTAGGACTATTTGTTTCCATGAATCTTTGGTTTTCTGCATTCTTCTTTGCTCTGGATGAGGAGAGATCCATCATTGCATCTAGATGGCTCTTGAAAGCTTTTAAGATCCCAGTCGCTACTCACCAAATTAGGGGGTGGAACAATGTTTTGTGTAGTACGTTATGCCAATTGAGCTTGATGTCTCCTGTGACTGTGGTCCCAAGCCCACTTGTTCAACCACTCGTTCCCTCTGGGTAGCTGGCTATGACCAAGAAGTGACTACAACCTTGTTCCTTGTCAGCTCTACTATACACCTGGGAATTCTTATAGATCATACAAATACAATTGTAGAATCATTGTCTGCCAGCCCTATACATGGTCTTGGGTACACTTCCTGCTGCATAGATATACCTAATAGTTCAGCCTGTCCCTCCATCTATCCACCCATACACCCATGTTTGCCTTCACTGACAACGCAGTAGTTTATGTGCAAAAGGGTTCCTCTTTGCTGTCTGCACCTCCCATGTACCTCTCTATGTCTTCCTCTTTCTCAATGCCACCATGTTGATCACTCATATTTGGTATATTGCCCTTCTCTACACCCAAATCAATACTTATCTGTACCTATCTAACAATGTTCCCTCCTCTCCCCTCCCACCCCTGGTAACCAACAAAGAAAATTACCTTCCATATGTAAACCTTTTCTTGACTTTCACAATAACGGACTAATACAATATTTGTCCTTCTGTGATTGACTTATTTCACTCAGCATAATGTCCTTCAAGTTCATTCATGTTATGTGGTGTTTTGCAGATTCTACATTATTCTTTAGGGTTGCATAGTATTCCATTGTGTGTATGGAGCATAGTTTGGTCATCCATTCCTCAGTTGATGGACACCTACGTTGTTTCCATCTTTTGGCTATTGTAAATAGTGCTGCAATGAACTTGGGTGTGCATATGTCTGTTCTTAAAATGGCTCTCACTTCTTTAGGATATATACCTAATAATGGAATGAATGGGTCAAATGGTATTTCTAATTCCAACTTTTGAAGGAATTGCCAAAGTGCTTTACACAGTGGTTGTACCATTTTACAGTCCCATCAGCAGTGTATGAGAGTCCCAATTTCTCCACATCTTCACCAGCATTTGTTATTTTATGTCTTGTTGAACTTTGTTACTGGTGCTGGCCCAAGATGGTATCTCATTGTTGTTTTGATTTGCAGCTCTCTAATGGCTAATGATCCTGAGCATTTCTTCATGTTTCTTGGCCACCTGAATATCCTCCTTGATGAAGTGTCTATTCATGTCTTCTGCCCATTTTTTAATTGGATTATTTGTCTTTTTGTTTTTGAGTTGTTGGAATTTTCTATAAATTCTCAAGATAAGTCCCTTGTCAGATATGTCATTGCCAAATATTTTTTCCCAATCTGTATGTTCTCATTTGACTCTTTTGGAGAAGTCTTTGGGAGCACATAAAAATTTAATTTTTAGAATGTCCCACTCATCTAGTTTCTCTTCTACTTTTTGTGCATTTTGGCTTATGCTTAATAGTCTATTTATGCCACATATTTGTTGTTGTTGTTGTTATTTGCCTTTGAGTCAGCCCCGACTCATAGCGACCCCTCCTTGGGTTTCCGAGGCAGTATCACTACGGACGTAGGAATGCCCAATCTTCCTTCCGAGGAGTGGCTGGTGGGTTTGAACTGCCAGCCTTAGGCACTATGCTACCCCTAGTTTTTCCTTGAGGAACTTTGTGGTTTTAGGTTTCACATTTAAGTCTTTGATCCATCTGGAGTTAGTTTTTGTGTTTGGTGTGAGGTACAGATCTTGTTTCATTTTTCTACAAATGGATATCCAGTTTTGCCAGCACCATTTATTAAACCAATATTTTCTTCCCCATTTAATGGATTTGGGCCCTTTGTTAAAGATCAGCTGACCATAGGTTGATGGATCTATTTCTAGGTTCTCAATTCTATTCCATTGGTCTATGTGTCTGTCATTGTACCAATAAGAAGCAGTTTTGACTACTGTGGCTTTATAGTAGGTTTTGAGATCCGGCAGTGTGAGACCTCCTACTTTGTTGTTCTTCTTCTATAGTGCTTTGCTTATCCAAGAACATCGACCAATTCTTTTTGCTATAGTGACTCTCTGTTTTCCTTCCACCTTCTTTTGATATTTCCTACATCATTCAATATTTTGCCCACAGAATGTTTCAATATTGCGACTCGAGGTTTGAATTTTTTCTTCCATTCTTTCAGCTTGAGAAATGCCAAGTGTGTTCTTCCCTTTTTGTTTTCTAACTTCAGGCTTTTTGCACATTTCATTATAAAAATTGACTTTGTCTTTTTTTTTTAATGCATTATATTGAAATATAATTTATGTACAGTAAAATACACAAAACTAGTGACATATGTCAATGCTTTTTTTTTTTTTTCAGTGTTCCTTCCCCTCCCCTCTCAGCCCTGGCAACCCACAAAGAAAGTTTCCCTCCGTATATAAACCTATCCTTGACCCTCCACAACAACAAACTAATACTATATTTGTCTTTTGTGATTGACTTATTACACTCAGCATAACGTCCTCCAAGTTTATCCATATTTTGCAGTGTTTTGCAGACTCTACATTATTCTTTAGTGCTGCATAGCATTCCATTATGTGTATATACCATAATTTGGTCATCCACTCTTCCGCTATAAATCCTGGAGATAAGCCCCTTGCCAGATATGTAATTATCGGCAAATGTGAATTTGTTGCTGTCATTTTGTTATGTGCTTTTTCGTGGTGTCAGTTTCTTTGCTGAAGCCCATTTCTATGCTGAGCTCATTTTGTTTATGGATCGTGTTATCACTTCCTTCATTGCTGTTGTTTTAGTATTTGCTGAATATTTATACTGGTCCTTTTTTTGATGTGTAGGTTTATCTTTTCTTTGAGGTTCCCTTTGGTTTATAGTTTTCTTCCCAAGTTTAGAACAGTCTGTTTTATCTTGTAGTTGTCTTGACTTCCCTACCATCTAGAGGTTCTGTAATGAGATAGTTTTTTGTTCCCTCTTTTTGGTTTGTAGTTGTCCTCATTTGTCAATTGATGTCTCTGGTTCCCTGTTTACAATCTCATAGGTTTATTTACTTTGGATACTTCCATAGCTGGGTTGGTTTCTGGGTTATATCATCATGTGTGTTAATGGTCAGTTGTTGGCTGTGGTGGCTTCTCTGTCCAAAGGACTCCCTTTAGCATCTCTTGTAAGGTTGGTCTGGTTTTAACAAATTCCCTTATTTCTACTTAACCAGAAATGTCCTTATTTCACTATTATATTTGAGGGACAATTTTGCTGGGTACATAATTCTTGGTTGGAAAGTTTTCTCTTTCAGGGTTTTATACATAGTATCCCATTGTCTTCTTGCCTGCATGGTTTTTGCCAAGAAATCCAAGCTTAGTCTTATTGGCTGTCCCTTATAGGTAACTTTTTGTTTTTCCCGTGCGGCTCTCATGATTCTTTCTTTGTCTTTGGTTTTGGTACATTTGATGATGATATGTATGGGTGATTTTCTTATGGGGTCTATCCTGTTTGGGGTTAGTTGGACTTCCTGAATGGATATATTTTCATCTTTCAACATACCAGGAAAATTCTCTTCCAACAAATCTTTGACAATTTTCTCTGTGGTGTTATTTGTCTCTTCCTGTTCTGGAATTCCAATTATATGTAGGTTATTTCTTTTGATGGTATCCCACATGAACCTTAGGCTTTCTTCTTTTTTTGGGATCTTTTTTCTGGTTGATTCTTTTCCCAAGAAGTGTTCAGGTATTTGCCTTCAATCTCCCTAATTCTGTCTTCCATTGATTCAATTCTGCTCCTTTGCCTATTCAATGTCTTATCTATTTCTGAAAATTTAATATTAATCTTCTGGATTTCTGTGTGTAGCTTTTGTATCATTTCTAATTTTTCATTTATTTTGTCATTTTGTTCTTGTATTGTCTTTCCAAATTTTTCTAGGGTTTTCTCTGTGTTTTCCTTATCTGTTTCTCAATTTGTTGAAGAAAGATAGATAATTATATTTAAATTTTTAAAAATATATAATTATTTAATTATATTTAAATATAATTATTTTGAATTTTTTTCAGAGAATTCCAATGTTGTGTCTTCCTCAGGGATGTGTTTTGGGTCTGGGTCCTGGTCCCTTGTTTCTCTTGCTTTATCTTGCTTCTTTGTGTGGACTATGATGCTCTATTGTCTCCGAGGCATTGTGACATTTTTGTGCTTATATTTAATTGGTGATTGTATGTTGGAGTGACTTGCACACGATGTTCATTTTCTTTGTTTTGTTTGTATGTTATCTACAAAAGCAGGGTAATGTTCTCCTCTATTTGCTAGTTGACAGCACTTATACTCTTACCACCTGTCTCCTTTCCTGTTGTCAGCCTCTCATATGTCCCTGTTGACCTTGGCAAACAGAAGCTGTTGTTAGGTCCCTGGAATCCAAATGACAATACTATCATTTTAAAATCCAAAATAGTTGCCACTTGTAAAGATTCAAAATGGCTGCAGCTTCGGTCATTTGTAATATCCAAAATAGCCACCACTTGTAAACATTCAAAATGGCTGTGCCCTTGGTCACTTTAAATATCCAAAATGGCTTTATGTGTAAACAATCAAAATGTTTGTGCCCTCAGGACAGCAGAAAGTCAGCAGCTCAGGTTGTCACCCTCCTTGCTGGTTCCTTTCCTAGTCTTAGGTCACCAGCGCAGTCATCCCTGCAGCCTTTGGTGACCAGGGCTGATCTTTAGGTCAATTCTCAGGTCCCAACACCACTTGGAAATATTCAGGCTGTTGGTTCCATCAGAGGGTGTGACAGTCCACAGTTCTGACCATCTCTGTACTCACTGTTTTCATTCAGGTTTTTCCACAAGTTGGTGCCTAATCCACTTCTGTATAAAAAAAACACTGCTGCCATCAAGTCAGGTCTGACTCATAGTGACCCGTCCTTGGGTTTCTGAAGTGATATCATTACAGAAGTAGATTGCGCAACCTTCTTTCTGGAGAGTGGCTTGTGGGTATGAACCATCAGCTTTCTGGTTAGCAGTCTGGTTTGTGTAGGCACTACGCCACCAGAGCTCCCCACCTCTTTTAAAGCTCAGGGCTCCAGGATTATCTTCAGTATCTCTGTCAATTGGTTTTTCTTTTCTTTGTTGAAGAAGGTCTGTGTTGCTTGCCCGCCTATTCCTCCATCTTACTGAAAGTTCTGACTTTGTCTTCTTGAGCTGCTCTTTGAAATCTTCTGTTCACCTCTTTTAGCTTGTCAGTTTTTCCATTTCCTTTAGTGATTCTCTGTTCAAGGACATGTTTCAGAGCCTCTTCTGACATTCATTTTGTTTTTGTCTTCCTTTCTTGTATTTTTAGTGTCCTTTTGCCTTCTTCATTGATGATGTTCTTGATGACATTCCACAATTCCTCTGGTTTTCGTTCATTGGTGTCCAATGCATCAAATCTGTTCTTTAGATGGTCTGTAAATTCAAAACTCAAAACTCATTCCTGTCAAGTTGGATCTGACTCATAGTGTCCCCTCCTTGGGTTTGCAAAGCGGTATCCCTACAGAAGTAGATTGCCCAACCTTCCTTCTGGGGAGTGGCTGGTGAGTTTGAACTGCCAAACTTCTGCTTAGCAGTCAAATTACAGGAGAGATATAATCAAGATCAGATTTTGGGTTTTGTGGACCTGTTTTAATTGTCTTCAGTTTTAATTTGAACCTGCATATGAGCAGTTGGTGGTCTGTCCCACAGTCAGCTCCTGGCCTTGTTTTGGCTGGCAGTATTGAACTTCTCCAGCACCTCTTTCCACAGGTGTAGCCTATCTGATTCCTGTGTATTTTATCTGGTGAAGTCCATGTGTATAGCCCCCATTTATGTTGTTGAAAAAGGTATTTGCCACAATAAGTTGTTCATCTTGCAAAATTCTATCATGTCATCTCCAGCATCATTTCTATCACCAAGGCTATATTTTTCAACTATTGGTGATTCTTCTTTGTTTCTAACTTTTGCATTCCAATCACCAGTAATGATCAACACATCTTGATTGCATGTTTAGTCAATTTCAGACTGCAGAAGTTGGTAAAAATCTTCAATTTCCTCCTTTTTGGCTTCAGTGGCTGGTGTGTAAATGTGAATAATAGTAGTAGTAACTACTCTTCCTTGTAGGTGTATTGATATTATCCTATCACTGACAACATTGTACTTCTGTATAGATCTTGAAACATTCTTTGTGGTGATGCATTCCATGCCATTCTTCTTCAATTTGTCATTCCCAACACAGTAGAGCACATGGTTGCCTTATTCAGAATGGCCCAAACCAGTCCATTTTAGCTCACTAATGCCTAGGATATTGATGTTTATGGATTCTATTTCATTTTTGAGTACTTCTAATTTTCTTAGATTCATACCTTGTGGATTCCATGTTCCGATTATTAATGGATGTTTGCAGCTGTTTCTTCTCATTTTGAGTCATGCCACATCAGCAAATGGAGGTCCTGAAAGCTTTACTCCATTCACATCATTAAGATTGACTCTACTCTGAGGAGGCTGCTCTTCCCTAGACATATTTTGAGTGCCTTCTTACCTGAGAGGCTTATTTTCTGGCACTATATCAGACAATGTTTCAGAGCTATTCATAATTTTTTTCAGTAATATATCAGACAGTGTTTCACTGCTATTCATTGGGTTTTCACTGACCAATTCTTTGAGAAATGGATGGCCCCATCCTTCTTCCAAGTCTGTCTTAGTCTGGTAGGTCCACTGAAACCTGTCTACCATGGGTGACCCTACTGGTATTTGCAATACGGGTAGCATAGCCTTTCAGCCTCATGCCAACACACAAGTGACCATGGTGTGACAAACTGACAGATGAATAGGTGGAAGTATGACTTTATAATTGTCTTAATTTAAAGATTATGTAAGGTTTAGGAAGAGATGCCAAACTGACAAAAGATGCACCTTTTTTTTTTTTTTTAAACCTTTTTATTGTGATATGAGTGAAAATTTACAGAGGAAATTGGTTTTCTGTTCAGGAATTCATATACATTTTGTTTTGTGACATTGATTACAATCCCCCAATGTAGCATCATTCTTCCCATTTCCTCCCTGTGTCCCATTTCTTTCCTGTTTCTCCTGATCCTTTTTTCCTATCCCTTTTTGAATTCTTAACTTTATTTCTGGGTGAAAGCTGCTATTTTAGTTTTGTATAGCCAGTTGTTCTAAAGAGTGCATACCCCTTGGGTGTTACTGTTTACCTTATAGGCCTGTCTATTGCTAGGCTGAATGAAAGTTGAGCATTGGTGATGAGTTCAGTTCCATGTTTGGAGTATGTCTAACAGCCATAGTCTTTGGGTTCTACCTGTCTCTATCTAGTAAGCCTAGTCTTTTTTTTTTTTTTAAATTTTATTTTATGATTTTGAGTTCCATTCAAAGTTTTTCCAGGGACCTTCTATAATTCCTTTCAGAGCAGTCAGTAATGGTAGCAGGGCACCATCAAGTTCTTCTGGTCTCAGGTTCAAGGAGGCTGAGGTTCATGTGGTGCTTTGGACTACTTGTTTTCATGTGTCTTTGATTTTCTTCAATCTTTTTTGCTTCAGATAGAGAGAAACCAATAGTTGTCTCTTAGATGGACACTTCGCTTGCTTTTAAGACCCTATTCACTACTCATCACAATAGAATGTAGAACAATGTCTTTGTAAATGATGTTACACGAGTTGAATTAGTTGTCCCCTGAGACTGTGGTCCTAAGCCTGCAAGCCCAGAGATTTATTACCTCAAGGTGTTTGGTTACAACTAAGAAATTTTCATAAAATTGCCCCCTGATTTTCTTACTATATACATGGATATATTTACATCACATACGAATACATATGTAGAAATAGCCTCTGCCAAATCTATATATGATTGTGGGTGTAGTCAACAAGGGATGGACTGTGATGGTCATTGTTATGTGTGAACTTGGCTAGGCTAAGATTCTTAGCAGTTTGGAAGACATTGGATTGATGGTTCTTCTGTAATGCAATATAATGTAATCACCTCCACTATAATCACCTGAGTGATGAGATCTAATATACTGTAATCATTTTCATGAGGAGATCTGCTATAAGCAGTGAATCAGTTGAAAGAGGAATTTCCTTGGGTGGAAGCCTATCTGTAGTATACAAATGGATTTTCCAGCAAAGTTCACTCTCACTCTGGATCCTAATATAATCTGTCATAATATGACCTTTGCTTCTTGGGATGTGAGTCAGCAGCCTGCTGTCTGACCCACAGATTTTGGAATTCACCAACTCGTGTAGTCCTGTGAGCCAACAGCCTGCAATCTAACCAGCCAAAGTTGAGTTCATCAGCTCCTGAATTCACATGAGTCAGGAGAAGCCTCCAGCCTGATACCTGACTCAGAGAATTGGGAATTACCAGCCTCCACAACTGCTTAAGCCATTTCTTTTAATTAAATCTCTCTCTCTCTCTCTCTCTCTCTATATATATATATATATATCTCGGAAGGAAAATGGGGCAATCTATTTCTGTAGTGATACTGCCTTGGAAACTCAAGAAGGGGTCACTATGAGTCGGGTCCAACTCCATGGCTCCATGGCTCCATGGCTTCATGGAACATAACAACAACAACAACATACACACACACACACACACACACACAACTCTCTCTCTCTAAATGTATTAAATCTCTCTCTCTCTCTAAATATATTAAGTCTCTCTTTCTCTCTCACCCATTGGTAATGAAAGATTGAAGTCGTCAAAGATTTCATTTTACTTGGATTCATGATGAACACTCATGGAAGCAGCAGTCACAAAATCAGACATTGTATTGGACTGGACAAATTTGCTGCAAATGACCTCTTTAAAGTGTTAGCGGCAAAGGTGTCACTTTGACAACTAAGGTGATCCTAACCCAAGCCATGGTATTTTCAAATGCCTCATATGTATTTGAAAGCTGGGCAATGAATAAGGAAGACTGAAGAAGAATCAATGTCTTTGAATTGTGGTGTTGTTGGTGAAGAATACTGAAAACACCATGGACTTCTAGAAGAAGAAACAAATCTATGCCAGAAGAAATACAGCTGGAATACTTCTTAGAGATGAGAATGGCCAGACTTTGTCTCACCTACTTTGGTCATGTGCTTAATGCAGGAACAATGAGGTTCTTACCACCTGTCACAAATAGGGCCAATCACCACAACAGGTTGAAGTGGAGAAGGAAAATATTTATTGAGTATCGATACCCAAGGAGAGAGAAAGAATTGTTTCTCTAAAAAATATGTCTTCCCAAGCAAAGGGATAAGCAAGATTATATAGGGAGATATGAAGGGGGTTGAAGATTTCTTGGACTGCCAGGAATGTCTTTGTTCTTCTTTTCTGTGGTTACTCAGGACTTGGAGTCCCTCTTCCCAGGTTGTCTTGCTGCATAGACTATGGTCCTCAGTTGAAAACAGTTTTGTGAGAGGATTATGCTTAGAAGAATGTAGAAATGAAAATAACAAGCCTAAAGAACTCAGCATTCCTAATAATGTTGGCTATTCTATTTACTTAAAAGAAAGCAAAAGGGAGCGAAAAATAGCAACTTAGTCACTATGATTAATGTCTACTTTAATCATGCCTGGTATTTTGTTAATGAGCATGAGGTACAAATGAATGTGCTGGCATTCAACAGGCGATTCCACTATGGTGTATTTTATGCATAGGTATAGCTGAGGGAACAAGAAATGAGAAACATTGTATGGATAGCAGAATGCATTTCACAAAGACACAACTAATATCAACAGTTACATTCCAATTTTATAAACTAAGTGAAAGCCTCAAATGCAGAAATCACAAAAGAGGAGGTTATGAGGAAGATAAAACAAATTTGTTACATTATCTAGGATACACAAAAGTAAATCATGTTTCACCTTCTATAAATTGCATAATCACTAGAAATACAATAAACAATCCAGAAACAAAGCGTTTCTTTATTTTCCCCAGCATTTTATATTTATATCTGATTGTTCACTGGCCCTTAAACGTTAATTTTACTTAATCCTATTGTACTTTTCTTATTCTTGGGGGATTGTGTTAAAAAGGACTAATAAAAATGTGTTACTCTTGCTTTTCTGTGTAGCTGCACAAGCCCAAATACTTACTTTTTACCCGTTAGTTCTCTGTGTTGGTAAAGGTCTATCACTATATGTAGCCAGTATGTACCACATTTGATGGGAAATATTGTAGATTTTTTTTTCTGCCTAGTAATAGTTGATTTAGTAGTTTTGGGAAAACTATACAATTCCAAATCACATATTCTAGATGTCAGTATTATTAAATTTTTTATTCAGTCTACCACTTATAGTTTCCCACAACTTTAAATAAAAGAAACGTCTCATTGAGGATTTTGCCCTCTTTCATCGACCCTCCACCTTTCCAAGCATAACATCCTTCTCCAGGGAATGGTGCCTATGACAGCATGACCAAAGTAGGTGAGATGAAGTCTGACCATTCTCACTTCCAAGGAGCATTTCAGCTGCACTTCTTCCAGGACAGATTTGTTAGTTCTTTTAGCAATCCATTGTACTCTCAGCATTCTTTCCCAACACCACAACTCAAAAGCATCGACTCTTCTTTCGTCTTCCTTATTCATTGTCCAGCTCTCACATGCATATGAGATAACAGAAAATACAATGGCTTGTGTCAGGCGCACCTTAGTCTTCAAGGAGATACCTTTGCTCTTCAGCACTTGAAAAAGGTCTTTGCAGTAGATTTGCTTAATGCAATACATTGTCTAATATCTTGACTGCTGCTTCCATTGTTGATTGTAGAACCAAGTAACATGAAGTCTTTGACTGTTATTACTGATAATTGAATCCTGTGTATGTTTGCCTCTGTTTTCTATACTTTTTTGTGCACCTTACTGTGTCCTCGTTTTCCCTATTGTTATTGTGCTGATCATACACTTTTGCTATATTGCCTTTTCCTTCACTCATTAACAACTATCTTAACTAGTCAGCCTTTTTCCCTCCCTTCCCATCCCATCCCATCTCAGGTAACCAACAAAGTAAATTTCCTTCCCTGTGTAAACCTTTCTTTAACTTTTTAGAATAACTGTCTTATAAAATATTTGTCCTTCTTTGATTGATTTATTCTTTGAGAATATTAACAGAGAACAAACATATACTAGTACATAGAATTAGATGCACATACCATGGAGTAAACCCATTTTCCCCCAAAAGTCCAACTTTTATTTCAACAAAGTGTTTTTAATAGTTTCAGTGCTAGTATTTTTTGAATATAAGGAAAAATAGTGACAAGGAAAGCCAAGTGCCTCACCTCACATCTATATGGGAGTCCCAGGCCAAACCCAAGTTTTGCATAAGGTTGCAGTGCAGATCAGTCAGGAGAGGCCAAAGACCCTTCCAAGGTGCTATGCCTGATCTGGAAGGCTTCTTCCCCTGCCTTGTTCCTGGTTCCTTGAAGGAGCTACAGTCCCTCCTCCCAGGGACAGTTATCAGGAGGTATTTGTACTTCATATTTTAACCTTAATGGCTACAGTGGAAGGTTTAAGGTTTACAGGCTTCTTTAGAGGTTGTTGCTGATGGGAAAGAGAGAGCTTGAAGAGAGGTAAGATGATCTTCAGGCGTTCTCCCCATTCCAGACTATTAATGTGTGACCAGGCTTCAGGCTGAAGTTACAACTTCTCCCTTTTCCAAACTGTATGAACAACAAAAATCATAATCTCCCAACCTCACATCTCTAGGCCTCCCTAAAAAGCTAACCATTATATGAATATAGAAGACAGGCACTTCCCTCACAACTCCATACATTTCTTGTTCTAAATAATTGGAACCAAGGCTCTTAACATTCTTTCCCCATTGGCATCCAACTAATGCCTTCTAGCATTTCATTAATCCCTGAAATTTCCACCTCTCTAGTCTGCTGAATAGGAACTCTGGTAGCATAGTGCCTAAGGCACTTGACTACTAACCAGAAGGCTGGCAGTTCAAACCCACCAGCCACTCCTCGGAAGGAAGATGGGGCAATCTACTTCCGTAGTGATACTGCCTCAGAAACCCAAGGAGGGGTTAATGAGTAGGGTCTGACTCCATGGCATATAGCAACAACAACAACAACAACAACAATTTTGTTAAAGTTCTGCAATTTTCAGCGAGGGGCACCTTCAGTCTACTTCAGTCTTCCACATGCTCAGATGGGAACGGTCTCTGGAAAAGGATATCATGCTTGGTAAAGTGGAAGGTCAGGCAAAAAGGAGAAGACCCTCAATGAGATGGATTGACAAAGTGGGTGCAATGATGGGCTCAAGCATAGGATGGCACAGGACTGGGCATTGTTTTGTTCTGTGTACATAGAGTCTTTAGGAGGCAGAATCGACTCGATGGCACCTAACAACAACAACAACAACAAACAACACACACGTATACACCCGCATATATATTTCTTACTGCTTTTGCCCCTCTGAAGAGTCTAGTCTAAGACAAGACTCATCTAGATAATCCAGGATGATTTAATCTTGAGATTCATTATTTAATTACATCTCCTAAGTATGCTTTTTCCAAATGTAGTCACATTTGCAGATTTTGAGGGTTAAGACTTGGATATATATTTTTTGAGGACATAATTCAACCCAAGGTTATGTGCTGTTGAATCGGATCTGACTCATAATCATCCTATATACAACAGAACAAATGAAACCTGGTCCTGCACCATTTTCACAATCGCTGCTAAATTTGAGCACATTTTTGCAGCCACTGTATCAATCCATCTCATTGCGGGTGTTCCACTTTTGTGCTGTCTCTTTACTTTCCCAAGCATTATCTCCTTCTCCAGGAATTGGTTCTTCCTGATAACATGTCCAAAGCACATGAGATGTATGTGAGATGAAGTCTCACCATCCTTGCTTCTTAGGAGAATTCTGGCTGTATTTATTTCATGACAGATTTGTTCATTATTCTGGCAGTCCCTGATATATTCAATATTTTTCACTAACACCATGATCCAAATACATCAATTCTTTTCTGATTTTCCTTATTAATTGTCCAGCTTTTGCATGCATATTAGATGATTGGAAATACCATGGCTTGGGGCAGGGTCACCTTAGTTTTCAAGGACTTCTTTACTGATTAACACTTTAAAGAGGTATTTGCAGTGGATTTGCTGGATGCAACATGTTATTTAATTTCTTGACTGCATCTTTCATCGGTGTTGATTGTGGATCAAAGTAAAGAGAAATCTCTGACAACTTTAATATTTTCTTTGTTTATCATGATGTTGCTTATTGGTCCAGTTGTGAGGATTTTTCTTTCTTTATGTTGAGGTGTCATCCTTACTGAAGGTCATAGTCTTTGATCTTCATCAGTAAGTGCTTCAAGTCCTCTGCACTTAGAGGAAACTAAGTGTGCCATCTGCATGTCAAAGGTAGTTGATAAATCTCTCCCTCCAGTCTTGATGTTGTGCTCCTCTTCATATACTCCAGCTTCTCAGATTATTTGCTCAGCATACAGACTGAATAACTATGGTGAAAGGATACAACCCTGAAGCACCACTTTCCTGATTTTAGACCATGCAGTATTCCCGTGTTCTCTTTGAATGACTGCCTGTAATATAATTTTTTTTGAACATTTTATTGTGGTTTGGGTGAGAAATTACAGAGGAAATTAGTTTTCTATTCGATCTTTACACGTATTTTCTTACCTGACAGTAGTTGCAACCCCTTAACGTAACAACACTCTTCCCACTTTCAGCATTCCTCATTTCCATTTGTCCTTCTTTCCCACCTCTTCCTTTCTTCTGAACTTTGATTTTGGGCAAATCCTGTCCTTTTAGTTTCATACCATTTATTATTCTAAGGAATACTTTCCTCATCATTATTGTTCCCTTTCTAGGCTTTTATTGTTCACTTTGGGTATAACGCAATCCTTGGGGGTGTGTTCAGTTCCAGGTGTGAAGAGTATGTAAGTGCCACAGTCTTGTGGATTCCACCAGCTTCTATCAGACCAGCAAGTCTGGTATTTTTATGATTTTAATTTTGTTCTACATATTTCTTCCATTCTATCCAGGATCTTCTATTGCCGTCTTGATCAGAGCAATTGGTAACGATTGTTGGGTACTATCTAGTTTGTCTGGTCTCAGGCTACTAGAGGCTGTGGTTCATGTGATTCATTAGTCCTCTGGACTAATTATTTCCTTGAGTCTTTGATTTTCTTTACTCTCTTTTGCTTTAGACAAGGAGAGACCAAAAGTTCCATCTTAGATAATTATGATAATAATTACAATGAGGCTGCTCACAAGCCTTTAAGCCTCCAATCTCTATTCAACAAAGTAGGATGCAGAATATTGTCTTTCTGGACTATGTATACCAATTGACTGAGATGCTCAAACTATGGTCCTAAGTCCCCAAGCCCAGTGACGCAGTTGCTTAAGGTGTCTGGTTATGGCTAAGAAGTTTTCATAACTTTTCCCCCTGTATGCTGTACTATGTACATGGATACATTTGCAGCACATAGACGTACGTACGTATGTAGAAATGTCCTCCCCCAAGGTTATGTATATTCATCAGGGTACTCCCATTCACCATCCCACACTTGTTCAGCTTGTGTATCTACCTATGTGTCCACTCATAGATCACTGTTAGTTTTTACAGGATTGTGTATGCAGTAATATTTACCTTTGTTGCCTTTTACTCTTGTGCATCTCCCAGTGTCTTCATTTGTATTGATCATATTGTGCCCCCTTCTTATTGTATATTGCCTTTTCCTTCACCCAAATCCCTTTAACAAAATTTAATAATATGATTCTACTTTTCTATTATATTGTATCAGATGTAGTTTATATTATTATTTTGAGTAGATGTAGAGTATTTTTATATTTCTAACAAATCTCCTCTTTTATATTTCTTCTAATGTTTTTGAGGTTATATATAATGTAATTATGAATATATTTGTGCAAATAATTTTAAATTATTTATCATAATAAAGTGATAACCTACCATAATATATCAAGCGGAATTACTTGAGTCAGAGTACATGAATATTTTTAAGAGTCCTGTTATATATTGCCAAAATATTTCCCCAAAATTTTAAAGTGTTTCATTTCAACTGGTAATTTATGAGAGGTGGACTCAACATTGTTTCTGAGATTTATTCATGTTGTTCAATCATTTTAATTGCTGAATTTTATAGCATTTTTTGAATAAACCATTTTTATGGATATGTTATAATTTATAGACAATTATTTCATTCCAATGTATCATGATTTTAAATATGTATCCTTTTTCTCCTATGTGATAATTTCTTTAGGACATGTACTTAAGTGGAATTCATATGTATATACATCTTTAATTTTTCTACATATTGCCATACTATACCTCTGCTACATACTAAATGGATAATAGTAAATAAATGAGTCTGTTTCTGGGAATTTTATTTTATTGATCTATTTTTGTATGTGTATGTCAATATCAGGGAACTCTGGTGGTGTAGAGCCTAAGACATTTGACTGCTAACCAGAAGGCTTATATTTCAAACCCACCAGCCACACCTTGGAAGGAAGATTGGGCAATCTATTTCTGTAGAGATACCACCTCAAAAACCGAAAGAGGGGTTGCTATGCCTTTTAAAAAATTATTATAGCTGGGGAAAAGTCTTGGTATGTGGTTGAGCAATTCCTCAAACCTTTTTCTCTCTCTATGCTGTCTTGCTATTCTTAACATTTTAGTATTAGCAGTTAAAATTTAGATAAGCTTATCAAATTCCTTGTTGTGATTTCAATTGAAATGGGACTGAAATTTCATTTGTGGGAGAATTAACACTACAATGGTGAATTGTCCTATCCATGAACATCGTGTATCTCTTGTTTTATTTAGGTTTTCTTTTTTGGTATTCTACTTTCCGTGAAAATTTTGTTAGATTTATTTCTTAGTATCTCAACGTTTTTGTTTATATTATGAATGGAATCTTTTGTTTTTCTGTTATATATTCTAATTGGTTAGTACCAGAGTATAGGCAAACTATTGGCTGCTATGTGTTGATATTTTATTTAGCAACTCATCAAGTTTCCTTATTTTAATAGGCTACTTTCACAATATATTCTCCTGAACTTTCTTAGTAGACATTAATATCATCTGTAAACAAATTTTTTATCCCCTTGCACATTTTTGTTTCTTTTTCTTGTCTTATTGCTTTGGCTGAGACAAGCAGTGTAGTGTAGTGTGAAATAGAAGTAGTCATACAGAGCATCTTTTTCTTGACTTTTGTTTTATTATTACTTCAAAATATTCATCATTATAATACTTATGGTGATGTGTTTGCTAATGATACTTTATTAGACTAAAGAGCAGAGTGTTACATATTACTATTTTTTAAATCTTCTATTTAAAGTGATTATATATACATATATATATTTGTTGTTGTTGTTGTTGTTGTTAAGTGCCGTCCAGTCGTTTCCGACTCATAGTGACCCCATGCACAGCAGAATGAAACGCTGCCTGATTCCGCCCCAGCCCCACACTCCCTGCTATACTTGAGCCCATCATCACAGCCACTGTGTCAATCCATCTCGTTGAAGGCCTCCCCCTCTTTCGCTGACCCTCCACCCTACCAAGCATGACATCCTTCTCCAAGGAATGGTCCCTTCTTACAACATGACCAAAATAGGTGAGACGAAGTCTGGCCATTCTTGCTTCCCAGGAGCATTCTGGCTGCACTTCCTCCAAGACAGAT